>NC_044497.1:8505000-8580000 GCF_902362185.1 Chanos chanos | reverse complement strand
AAAGGTCTGTGTGCAGGCTGGGCACAGACCAGTGCTGATCCATAAACTTCTGTCTCCTCTGGTGAGAGAGAAAGAGAGAGAGACAGGGACAGGGACAGAGACACAGACACAGACACAGACAGAGAGAGACACAGACAGAGAGAGAGAGAGAGAGAGAGAGAGAGAGAGAGAGAGAGAGAGAGAGAGACAGAGACAGAGAGACAGAGCCAGAGAGAGAGAGAGAGAGAGAGAGAGAGAGAGAGAGAGAGAGACAGAGACAGAGAGACAGAGCCAGAGAGAGAGAGAGAGAGAGAGAGAGAGAGAGAGAGAGAGAGAGAGACAGAGACAGAGAGACAGAGAGAGAGAGGCCTAATGAAATTCAAACAAGTGTGACTGCAGCAATATTGTTCAAAGTCTTAGGGGGCCTTTCCAATAGGTTTTTAGAAATGAGATAAGCTGTTCTCAAGTGCTCCGCATATGATAAATTTAGTGGTGGTGAAGATTATGGCATTAGAGTTTTGGGCCAGTTAAAGAACAATACAGTCATTAAAAATCATCAAGCTCAGTCCAGATGAAATCATCTTGAATCAAAATTAAATAAATAAAAGAAATGATGCACATGCAGGCTTACTTATATATATATATATTACATATACTATCTTATACTTTTAGTTCCGTTCCTACTGTTTGTTTTGACGGGCAGTCATGTTTGGTTCAATTAATGCTGCACTAACTCAGACTAAGCCTAAATATGCACTAACATACAAAACACACATGCTTAAACACACACACACACACACACACACACACACGCATGCACAAAGGAAGACAGACAGAAAGAAAGAAAGAAAGAAAGAAAGAAAGAAAGAAAGAAAGAAAGGAAAAAAACGAGTGCGGGAACAAAACTGCACTGCTCTATGTTGCGTGTAACTGTTTTCCGTGTCAACATGATAAACAAACACGCATGCCACCCACACATTTCAGCTCAGGCTTGGCTAACGATGACAAACATACAAAAGAGTGCAAACTACCGTTAATTAGAGTTCTGTCAATTACGCCTCATTTACAGTGGTGCCGCTGTGACACGCCCCTGTTGGCTGGTAATGCGAGAGCTTTAGAGTCTGAGGCTTTTGTAAATTTACTTACTTATTCTCGCATCTATGAATCATATTATACAATTATATGATTACATAGTGTTGTTCCTACATGTCTTCACTAATATATAGTTTTATGGCAATAAATACACATCGCTAAAAAAAAAAACCCCAAAAAAACCCTAATCAGTCATCTTTATGCCAAAATCAATTTTTACCTCCAAAACAGAAACATACTAAAAATCAAGACATTCTTTTAATGTTTGCCAATGATTAGTCAAGAATATTGAACCAAAATAGAGGAACTTATCTAGATATTACCCATAAAATTTGTGAATTAAATTGAAAATTCAGCTAATATTCAGTTATTCTATGAGCGTGCATTTAAAGTCCTTAGAAGTAATGTTACTTCTATCGTGTAATATTATCTAGGATGCTCTCTCTAAACTTTTTTGGCTCTGAAACATTCGACCTTCATCATGCTTATCCAAGATAGGTCCTTGGTTAGCTGAAAAACTGTAAGCATACCTATCAACCTATCTAATGCAAACATCTGTGATTGAAGAGGATAAGAGAATCTTACAAAAACTTTCCAGTTCATCGAATCAAACACAGCTTTGAGAACAAATGTTTGAAAGTTGTGTCACATGCACGTTCTCAAGCACAACCAAAGATTTAGCGATGTATTTTTGTTTGTTTCCTGGGACATTCCTCAGCAGTTTGAGGATCTTTTATTTTCCTCAAGAAAATGTCAGTTGTGCAACTGACCAGCATTGTAACCCTGCGCTCTCTTGCCCAAAAAACTGCCCACTAACATAAATGTTCTACTAAATATAGCCTTTGCTCTGAGTTGTAAAATTTTAAAGGTCACCATTGATAGTTCAAGCGCCACTTACCGTTCACTACAGCTTTTTTCGTTTGCATTCGTTTACATTTGCCAAAAAAGGTTAGAGCATGGTAAACATTGAGGAAAAGACCCCCTCAGGGGTTAGATGATCAGATGATTTTGAGCTATCTGCTATCTGCCATCTGTACCATTCTCAGGCTGCCAGTCACATTCTCTAAACAACTACACACTGAATGATCCTTCCAGTTCAAATCATTCAGCAGTAGCTTTTTAAAGCTAATGAACCCAACAAAGTTTGTCACAAGTGCCCAGGACAAATTCCTTTTTTTGTTTTCCACCGGCCGACCAAAAACCACCAAAAACCTCACAGAATGGAGAAGCCTCAAGACCATGCCTTCTTCACCCAAACCTCAGAGGAGAATTACACAAGCTGTGTAGACGGGTTTGGGCCTAATATGAGTGTAGTCATATCTAGCCCTTGGGCCTGTCTTTTCTTTTGCTGTGGGCACTCCGAGTTGAGGTGTTCCAAGACAGCAAGATGGGAGCTATAAAGAGAGAGAGAATAAAACATGCCCATGCTTGGCAGCTTTGATCTGTTTTTCTTCTCACTTCTGTCTTTTTTTTACATACCAATGGAAGAGAAGAAGAAGAAGAAGAAGAAGAAGAAGAAGAAAAAGAAGAAGAAGAAGAAGGGGAAAAAAAGGCAGTCACACATACACATGATGAGCCACTTCACTCTGTCACTGTGAAAATACTTCCGATGGATGACAAGAAGTTTCAGCGGAGAAGTTAGGTCCAAAAAGAAAAAACCCTACAAAGAATTCGAGTTCCTGAGTATTTGGCCAATACAATGAGTTTATTATAGGGCATTCTGGATACAGACACTGGCTAGAATGTGTAAAGACCTCTAAGATGAAAATTTTTCAGTTTTAAATTGTTCAGAAATTGGAGACTTTGTGATTTGTGACAGAAATGAATGAATATTAGCAAAAGTTGTTCTTTTGAAAGTGATTTGGACATCACGTTGCATCCGTAATGTAAATATCACTGTCAAAAAAACTTTCAGGGGAAAAACACAGTGTATTCTTTATGTGCCTCATATAATGATATGGTCTGATGCGGAACAGTGCAAGAATTCAAAAAAGATGTTTTGATTATGAGAATTGCCATAAACCATATCCTGGAAATGATGGATATGTTTGCAATGTTTTCATTATATCGTAGTGCTAAAGTCATTCGGCAGAAACAGTTGCACAGAGTACCAGGATTACTATGATTCTGGTTTGAAGAGAGACATCGGGAGAGTGAAGACTGCAATTTGTTTTCTGAAGATTTTTAGTGCAGATAGGGGTAATGAGGACAAGGAGTTTCTGGGCGAATCTGATAGGCTGTTTGAATAACTTTACTGAGTGGGTGAGGATAAGACCAAGTCAAAAGGCTTTTTTTTTTTTTCTTTTAATGGCTGTATCCTTACATGTTCTGCATTTTCATCTCATTTGGTTCAATTTGTCATTGAGGTCATAATCACACCGTTTCTAATGTAAGATGGAGTGTCGTCTCTAAGTAATTTCTCCTCACTTTGCAAATATCATATATATATATATATATATATATATATAACATTTACATCTTTAATGTAAGACCTGCATACTACACAATAAAACATTAATCATTTCATCTCAGTTTTAGATGTACTGTCACTGTCAACATTTATGAAAACTGTCAAAAAGTTTCAGTTTGAACAGAAACCAGAAGAACTCTCTAGGCCACACTCTAGTCCTCAGCCCACCAGAGAAAATGTTTGGGTGTTTCGGTGATGATTGGAGATAAGAGGAGGATTTCTGGGGTCTTCCTCTTTCCACCGTTCTCCTCTTCCATAAATGGGAGCCTTGAGGCAGACAGACTTTATCTGCAGAGGGGCAGATTGCATTGGTGATAATGAATAGTCCCTGATTGCTCTAAAAGTCCCCGAGGGCTGTAGCCTGTGAGGATGTTCCTTCCTGATTTTGATGGACAGTTAGGGTCCACCAGAGTCCCTGTCAGGGAAAGCTCCGGGCCTTTATAGATTCATTTTGGGGAAGCATTCCAAAGATTCCAATTTGATTTGGATCAGTTTGGGCTTTCAATTAAGCGCTGAATAAAACATGTGAATGTATATCGTTATGTCATAAAAGGTACAGTCTCTCTGTCTCTGTCTCTGTCTCTGTCTCTCTCTCTCTCTCTCTCTCTCTCTCTCTCTTCCTCTCAGAGGCTCTAATCACAATGATGTATATGAATGACAATGCCACACTTTTTCCCCACTGACTGTACCTATAAAAAAAATGGCTATGATTCTCTATCTCTCTCTCTCTCTTTCTCTCTCTCTCTCTCTTTCTCTCTCTCTCTCTCTCTCTTTCTCTCTCTCTCTCTTTTTTCTCCCCGTCTTACTGTCATCCTGTCTTTTCTCCTTCTTCTCCCTCTCTCTCTCTCTCTCTCTGTCTCTCTCTCTTCAGAACTTTGAAAAAAACTTTGTTAACAGCGCTTATGCTTAGCTCTGCCGCTTACACATGCCTCTAGTCCTGGAGCTCCTTAACCGTGACACACGCTCATCAGATGTTCCTTCTTTCATTCCGCCCGCCCCTCCCCCTCTTCAAAGCAGTTGGGACAGTTGAGACTGACAGTGTCAATACGAGAAAGCATGGTTGCTATTTACCGGCACTCCAACAGATGCATAACATCCTCCTTGCACACTATTGCATCACAGAAAAATTAAAGCAATTCATAAGGTATTCTTTCTCTCTCTGGCATGTTGTTCTGGCTTCTCACCTGGAGCCCCTTCTAAGATGTTGCATCACAAAATTTTCTAACTCAAAAACTGGCCCCGCTGGGCTCGCAGAATACAGTGAGACAACAGAAATATGAGAATTTTGTCCTAAATATTTATGGTTTCTATCAGCAAACTGTGTCGTGATGCAACGTCGTGTCATGATGTCAAGGCAGTTTGATGTCTTGGTTGTTCATACAGAATGACTGTTCTGTCAGTCAGAATCCTGGGGATTCTATGCTGTTGAAGAATTGACACTTGTGACTGATAGTTTTGTTTCCTTACTTTATCCTCTAGTTTTCTCAGTTTCTTTCTCATGGATATTTTGAGGGTTGGGCGGGTGGGGGGTGGATCTAATAAACCCAGTACATTTGAAATTTAATACAACGTGTTAATATAGAGAATGTGTGTATGTTTGTGTGGATCTGCTTGAGCAATCCTGTTTCAGCAATCCTGTGCAGACGTTGCAGGGGCGTTGTTTGTGTGTGTGCATGTGTGTGCATTTGCATGTGCATGTGCACGGGGTTTTTTTGTTCTTCTGTGATATCTCTGAGAGAGCCTGTGTCCTGCTCTGTGAGTTGTGTGAGTCTTTGGCCGTGGTGCGCCTTGGCTAATTTTAAAGGGCTCTTTAAGTTGGAGGACAGAGCTGAACCCATCCATCACTCCGTGCTCTGCAGGCCTGCAATCCGGTCGCTCTGTCTATTCCTTTCTCTCCTCTTTCAACTACAAAGCTTTGTTGAGAAGAGATGCACAACAAACACTCTCTCTCTCTCTCTCTCTCTCTCCTTCCCTCGCACTTTTTTTCCCTCTGTGAGAACGCTGCATAGGAAATGTGTGCTTACTGTTGATGCTTTTTATCATTCACTGAAGAGGCAGTTTCATGTCCGTCTGTCCCACCACCCCCACCCCCCCCCCCCCCAGAAAAAGAGGGAGAGAGAGAGAGAGAAAGAGAGAGAGACTAAAAGAACAATTATTCAGTCGTTGTTTCCTCTGGTTTTCTTATTTTCTCTCAAATCTGGCTTGATAAGATAATTAAACAGAGGGCATGATGTATCATAAATATTTAGGGGTTTTTTTTCTCCCCCTTTAATGTTCAAAAGAAATGGAGGCATCTCTTTGTCTTTTGAGGAACAGCACGTCCTTTTTTATTGTCAGCAAAAAGGATAAAAACATCTGCCACACTTTTTTTTTTCTTTGTCTTTTTTTTAGACCTTTAAAATAAATAAGAGAAAGATATGATTAACATGTTAAAGTTCAATGAAAAGAGTTCAAAATTCTTTTGCTTTCACCTTAGACAGCCTACGTCACCACTAAACAATGTCTGCTTTTGGTGTCCTTGATAGGTTTCTTGTGAAGCATTTGAATAACAGTTTTCAAAGCCTGCACACTCTGGTATTCATCAGTAAAGTCCCTGCCTGGTTTGCAAACACCAACACAGAACTTAGGCAGGCTTCTCTTTCAGAGATGCCTTTTTGGGTTTTTTAGCTAAAGTCAGCTAGATATAGAAGAACCCATCAAAGGAGTCTCTAATGAAGGATAGATGGTCAGAACAATACTGTTGTTTGAAACACTGAGAAAGGAAATAATGTTTGAATTGAAATCTACATTATGAATTTTTAATGTTTAGATTAAACCTCCCTTTTAATCATATATATTAAACTCTCCACTGTATCACGGTACATGACACTGAAACTGATAATAGTTAGGATCAGGATCATCGGTAAACATAATTAAAGGCAAAACACATCATTACCACTTCTGTAAAACACTGAAGACTCTCTCATACAGATCTTTTATCATTATCGTTTGACCTTTTGTTTTGTCACTCTACTGTTTATGTAAACTCTCACTCAAAACGTTAAGTTCTGCTGTTCGGAGTTTGTGTTACAGATCCTTTTTTTTTTTTATTTTCTTCTTTTTTTTTTGTCCATAAAAACTTACAGCAGAATCTGTCTTCTCATTTTTGCTCTCGTAAAGTTTCTTTTGAGACGCTCAGGTTTTTTTTTTTCCTTTAAGAAGAACCATTAAAAAAAAAAAAAAAAAGTAAATAAAACAGAACACTGACACTGTCGATGACGATCTCAAAACAAGCAGTCAAACGGCTGTTGGCTCCGTAACTGTCACACCGAGAACTTTGGACATCAGCAGTTCTTCAGAACAAAAGCACAAGGAAAGAATCGAAGCAAGAATGCTGTATCTCAGTCTGTGTAGGAATGACAACAGAGATGTTGCAGTGCAACATCCAGGCTGTTTGATAAGGACCAGACCTATAGCTGGCCACAAGCCTGGTATTCAACCTTTTAAAGTCTTTTTCCTCAAAGGTTTCCTCTTCCTTTTAGATCACAGCATTTGAAGTCTGTGTCAAAATTCGCTAAGATGCTCGTTTTGAAACCCCCAAAACGGCGGCCGTAAACAAACAAACCCTTTGAAGTTCAAACATTTCTCCATCTCGCTCACGTACGTACACAAGCCAATCAGCGCTTGGCAGCTCATCTTACTCCTCTCTCCTACCACAATGAATGAATGCTGTTGTCTGATTTTTTTTTTTTTTTTTTTTTTGTCATTACAGAAAGTTTGTCAAAAAAAATGTTTACCCCAAATGGGAAGGCTATGAGAAGACTCCGCTCCCTTCCATATTTCCGTACAGGTCGGCCAGCTTTTTGAAGCGCGGCCCCCAGTTGCTGAGGTAGTCATAGTTCTGCTCCGAGTCTGTGCTGAGTGACTCCAGAGAGCTCAGGGACTCTGCCACTGAGCCACTGCCCTCAAAGGCATATGTCTGCAGGGAGTCGTAAGGCGGGGCTGTAGGGTCCATGTCGGCATCCTTCAACCTGTCCCAGATAAACTCCCGAAACAGCACGTTGTCTGGAAGGCTCTTGTAAGCCTGACGGGAGACGCTCGAAGCCGGAGGATAAGGGAAATAGGCGGGGGTCTCGGGGGTGACGTCTCGTCGAACTTTGGGGTCTCGGATGACGTTGAGGTTACGAAGGGTGACCATGTCAAAGGCCTCCGTGTCCTCTTCACCTCCACCCTCGTCGTCGTAGCGGACAATGTTCTCACGAACGTCCCTCTCGTCTTCCAGAATCAAGGGCTCTTTTTTCCTGCGCCGCATGGTAACAATCAGTAAAACCAGCACTAGAGGAAAGAGAGACAGAAAGAGAGAGAGAGAGAGAGAGAGAGAGGGAGAAAGAGAAATGGGCTTTACTCTTAGTACTACTCTTATATAAAATCAACTACAACTGATGTGTAGCCTTGATGGAAACCTCAAGGTTGTTTTATTCAAAGGCTGTTTTCTCCCTGTACTCCAGAGTGTTATTTTTCATTGGGTCAAGGTAATAAATGACAAATCAATAGGGCTACATTTGACTCTCTATTCACAGCTCAACCCAGGAAGTGTGTCGCTGCCATCCATAAGAACAATCCTTCTTATTTCGGACATGTTTTTCATTTTTGTCTTATTTCTTTTCCCCCAAGAGAGACACGTAGTAAAAACGAAGCAATTAACTTGTATACAAATACTCAACCTTGTGTATTTCCAATCATTTCCAGACGACTTTATAATATCAAAATATTGAAGATTATCTGCCACATTTTTGTGGTTGAGCAAACTGAACCATTCCTGACTGCTTTGATCTGCAGGAAATCATAGATGTTAATTATCCAGATTGCTCCTATGAATATTCATTGGATGATTGCCTACATTACCAGTCCCAAAGGAATTTAACAGAATTAATCCTAAGGGGCTATGTATTCATGATAAAATGTGGCACATCTGTAAAAACAGCACACAAACACCCACCCACCCACACACACACACACACACACAAACACAAAAGAATGCCCACATCCTTGTCAAAACATCCCATTACTGTGAGTTAGAATACCTACAATACCCAATTATTGTACATGGTGTGAATGCCAGAATGATAAATGTAAGAACATAAACATAACAGCCCATCAGGGCAAATGGCTTAATACAAGTGATTTTGGTGACCATGAACACAAAGTCATAATTCACATAGAAATGCAAAGGTGCATGCTATGCATTTTAGCATGCCTTCCTCCAAAGACTAGCATCTAAGATATGAACCAACAAAAACTCTGACAGATGCCCTTGGTTCACACGAGCTGTTTGTTTTCTGACCTTCTTCAGAACTCAGTGGAAAGTTTATAGACGTAAAAAATATTTGGATATAATTACTAAAATGGGCCAAATTGTACTATTTCTCATACACATTTTTTTTTTTTTTTTATTCTTTCTTGAAGAGAAATGGGGAACATGTCTAAACATATATCTGACTGTCTCGTCTCAAAATATCCAGGAGTTAAATATCCATAATTTTTTTTTGTTTGTTTTCTTTTTTTGGGGCCCGGTCTACCCCTAATCCAAAACCCCTCATTCATGTTCTTCCCAGACCCCCCCTGCACCCCCCCCCTCTTATATTATGGCTGAAAATAAGCGCCAGCGCCCAGGCATACTGGCAAACGCCTAATGATCTCCTATCCATCAACGTCTCTCCACTCGGAGTGAAATATCGCTCTGTACGTTCAATATTTCCTGCCTCTGCCATGTCTGGTTTCCCTGGCGCCCGCGTAGACGCGGGATGTGAAGGCAGGCAGTTCTTCATGCTTCATGATGGCAGGGATGAGAAGAGCTGGTGGAGAAAGCAACCAATGAAATACAGCAGCACTCTCTGATTGATGGCTGTCAGAACATGCCACTTTCCCTGCACCATGTGTTTATCTGAGACGGGTTGTGTTACAGTACTTTTGAGCCGCGATAAGAACACAGTCGACCGGCTAAGACTGCAAAGTGGTAATTAATTTTCTTCATGCACTCCCAAAGATACTTGCACCAGCAAACTTAATCATGTTTAATCCTGTTGATTTTTTTGCAGTAAATCCCTATCATGCTGTTACTATGGCACTTTGACACTGTATGGCACAATATGATGTTATTATTTCATCATTGTATATTGTATATTGTTATTATACAATATAATATAAAGTTATTACACAATAATAATATAAGTCCAAAGCGAAACGATACCATACTATACAGTGTGGTACAACACGACACAATACCATATGACATTATACAATACCATACGATACCATGCAGTGAGAAGCAATGAGATATGGTGGATCACATGGAAAATTCTTCCCCATTGCTGACATATCACTGCATTTCAAAGCAGATCCTCAATATCATACCTAGATTCCCACTGATGCTTATGAACACTGTGCTGGTTGTAATGAGACTTTCTTCAATAAGCAGTACGGTATAAAGGAATAAAGGACAGGTGAAAGTATTTCCAGTGAGTCTCAGCAGATCCATCTAACTGTGGATTGTGTACGGTTTCAGACTGGGCTGCTTCACACCAACTTCACCTCTTTTACACACCTTAGGTTGTATTCAAACAGTCAGTGAATGACATGGAATAGGACAAAAAATACCGCAGGATTAAATTTCCCTCTTTTTTTTTCCCTAAACAGCTTTATGCAGGACAATAGATGCAAATTGAAAGCAGAAGAAAAGATCAATTCCACGTTATCCTGGATTTGCTGTAATTGAATTGTGTAAACGATCCATCATGTGCAATCAATGGGGAGCAAGGGGAATTTTCAGGGCTGCTCTCACCTAGCTTGTGTATATAATCATAATGAACTGAAGCCCATACCTGCAAGCCCCCCCCCCCCTTTAATGTTACATTCATGTGCATACCTGTTTGTGTCAGCAGTTAGCTTCCACATAATATTACCCAGAGTCTATGACAGCTGTCCTTATAAACTGTGCTTTAGCAGAGTTTGGATGCAAATATTTTGAACTGGACTCAAGAGGCCGCAACAAAAGATTCTTATTTGTTATTTGTTTTGTGGATTGAGTGTCCTTTATTTCATTTTGTTTAACCGAGAGAGGGTGCGTCTGGAGTTAATCTTGGATATATTGAGAACGGTGGATGGAATTTATTGTGAAAACTACTGTTTAAGAATTTACAAGTACTTTTTCCTCAAGCGAACCCAGGAAAATATTGTGTCTGTAAATCTTACGCACTGTCTCGTATTACTGATATGTTGCTGCCTCTCACATGGTTACAACATTTTTCCAGCGTAGTTGTATGTACTTATAGTTCAAGTGCCTCACTGTGCTGGTTTTAGCTGAAAAAAAATGAGGCATTCCTTCATTAAGGGATTCTGTCTTAATATATTTTACATTAATACGGCATCTGGAGTCATTATGATAAATGCTGTCTTCTGAGAACAGGCATTGAATTGTTCTATTGGCTCTACCTTTTTTTTCTTATTTTAAGCTGTCCACTCTAAAAATACATATTTCTACTAGACATCGGAAATTTGCAATGTGTCTACTCAAGACTTTCATGTATGTATAAAGGGCTACATTTTGACTTTTCAAAACATAGATAAAGAGAAGTGTAGCTGAAAAAAAGGTTGTTCTCTGCTTTTCACACAGTATCTGAGCCCAGATGAAGAGAAAAAACTACTCTGACCTTATCAATAATTGTGACAGAGTTCTTCAAGAATGCAACTAGTCCTCTTTGAAACCACACTCAAGGTTGTCAAGGAATGTAAATATGTTATGTGAACTTTTTTTTTTTTAGTTGTAAAGTACTGTTCCGGGATCAGTTTACATCTTTCCAAGTACTTTTCCAAATGCATACAATTATATGAACTACAAAGAACTAATTTTATATCAGTAGTCTTGCTTTGGAACTACAGATAAATACTGACCCGCATGTTATCGCTCATCAAGTTATTTTACCTCTTACAAAGTTAATAAAATTAAAGGTTCAGTCGACTCTCTCTACTATTCCAAATCAGAAAGACTTGAGGAAAACATTCTACTCATTCATCCAATTCACAGAATGAAAACCTTAAAACAAGCTTAACATTCACACCCACAACCCTTTGGTTACTGGGCTGTTTCCCTTAGCAGGGGATCACCACAAACCCAATTCAGCAAGTATTGACAACAAAACCTCACATCTCAAGAGCTATTTCTTACAACTAACGAGTAACTTGTTCGGCTACTGATCCGTATAAATTTAACAGACATATGTAAGGGACAGAAAAACAAGTCTGTAGCATAATGAACAGTCCACTGTTTAATACGTCACTGTTGCAGTGTGTAGTCAGGACGCGTGACCTCAGACTGACAGCACCTTTTGAAGCTAGCTGGATTTTCAGTCCAGTCAAAACAATGCAATCACAGTCAATCGAGAGAGCAATCAGAAACAACAGTAGATAAAGGCTAATAGAGGAACAGAAATCCGGACCTCGCACATAAAAGACAAGAGATGAGGGTGCAAAGAGTTCTCTAACGTGACAAGGCTGGCAAAGGAAAAGAGGGAGAGAGGGACAGACAACTAGGTCAGGTAGATTATTTAAAGCGACAGACGAAAAGGGAGAAAGGAAGAGGAAGGGAAGGTAGAGGGGTGGAGAAAAGACAGAGAACATGAAAGGGTTTTAAAAAAGAAATATGAGACAACAGGAAAACGTGTGGAGAAGGGAGCAAACAGGCTTGGAATGATACACTCGGGATGATATCAAGATATGCACCCAAACACAGACATAATGAGGCTTTGTGGTTTGGTATATGAGACCGCAGGCTGCTCATCAGTGGCCTTTGGCCTGGGGTTGTGGTTTAAAGAACAGGGGATGCTTTCCATTAGCTTGAATAAGTCAAACAGTCTTTCTGTTCTCGGCTGCCCCTTTGAAGTCGTCATTTCAAACAAAACCGTATTTCAAGACACCAAATTGGGCAAACACTGACAAAACTCTTTAAAGCTCCAAAACTATGGGGTGCTTTTATCCTTTATTTGGGGTTAGTGTATTCTTTTAAGGTTACAGTTTGAATCTAACTGCTATGCACTGGTGAAAATTTGAAGCTAAAAAAAAAAAAAATCTTTAAGGAACTCCTGATTCTTGCTGAAATAGATGACAGAACAGACAGTTTGTGATTTCAAATGCACACTCAGTGGAGTTAATTAGATTTAACTCATTAGCGGGTTTATTCGCACTGATGTTCTGCTGTAGACTGGAGGCAGCAGAGATGTACAGCAACCAAGTGTAAGAGCAACCTGGAGAGAAAGAGCGGTCCTTAAAAGTCACTCAGTTTAAAGGACTAAACATGGGGAATAATGTAAGTCTGTCAATAATTCATCAAAATAGCTTGGTGATCTTGCTTAAGATCGTCCGATGGATTGCACTGCTGTGCAAAAAAAAATGTACACAAGGTTTGATAGTGTACACAAAGTGACTAAGATAGCCTAGTAACAGTGCTATCAGTGACTTGCGATGATGCAGTATTCATAAAGAGCTGAAAATAAAGTAATATAACTGTGAGTATGAATAAGCATGCACTAACAATTTTATATAAAGAATTTACGATAAGACATCTTCTTATTTAAGCTGTGAATGTTTGAGTCTCAACATCCCACGTTACCTGCCTGCTAGATATAGAGATCGTTTTCTGCTCAAGACTGTATTAACAGGTATCCTACAAGTAACAGAGATCGTGCAGTGATAACAACCTTGTGGTGGACTGCGTATGACCTTACCCAGCAGTGTAAGGATGCAGCCCAGGATGGCAAGCAGCGCTCCGGTGCTGAGGCCCGCTGGGAGAGAATAGGCCACCGCGCCGCACGCCTGGGGCACGCCATCTCCGTCACAGTCACACACGCGCACCGACAGCGTGTTCGTGCTGCTAAGAGCCGGGGTTCCGCTGTCAACGATGAGAACGGGCAGTCGGTACAGAGCCTGTTCCCTCCTCCGGAAACCCCCTCGCTTTGTGAGCACAGACGCCGTGTTATCTTGGACAGAGCAAAGGACAAAAGAAGGAAGGTTCAGCATCAAAGAGGTCAATTACCAATTATCGGAAGATCTGTGAATGAACTGTGAATGGGCTGAACATCCAGATGGATCATAACCCCATTTTGGTGTGGATCAATAGAGAGACAGGTCTCAGGTGGGGCAAAAGAATAAAAAAAAAATCTGTACAGACGTGCTGAGCAGGAATAGTGAAAATCAGCTTGTAAATGATCAGATTTTAGTTTCAAAGCAGACTTAAGCCAAATTATGCGTTATCGTAATATCTCATTTTCTTATTCTTAGCAGAAGACAAATTATGACAGCAGATAAAAATATGAAATACAAATGAGAGATACAAAGAATTTTGTCACAACAAACAAAGACAAAACATAAAAGAAAATCGTTGTGTGAAAACAGTCGAGACGCTTAGCGATTAAATTATACTTTCAAAGTGGGCCGCTATCAAAAGATCTGATATTCATGTTGCACAACACTCTTTAAACCAACAATTAACATTCATTCAGATTCTAATCCATCAATATGAATTCAAAAGTGAAACGAATACAAGCCAACGGAATAAGCAAGAGAATCTTATTCACGGATGATGGCTTAAACTATGATCACGCTAGGACACTAAAGATCATCCGCATGACGCCTGAGGACACCGGTGTGCCGCTGATGGTTTCCGGGTCGCAGTTGCGTCGAAGAGACAGAATACTATACTCAAGATTTGTCACCTGAAGTAGAGTTTAGCACATAGAGAATTGTAGAAAAAAAAATGACAAAGTATAATGCAAAGAGATTTAATTGAATTTATGCCCCCACCCCTCTTGAATCTGAAACATATGCTTGTGGCATATAATGAAAAATGCAGAAATTTGCTTCACTTTGAGAAAGAGACTATTCCAACTAATGAAGCATAAAGACCATAGAGACTAATGAATTCTGTATTGATGGCGTCCATGGGGAGAATATTACCTTTGTTGTCTCGGAGGGTGAAATTGTGGTTTCCAACGGCAGGCGCAGCGAGAGAGAAGTAGAAGCGATGGCCACTTGGTGGTTCATCTTTGTCCACGGCGCTGATGGTCTGGATGACCTGAGAAAAACACAGTTCAGCCTCGGGATGAAAGACGTATTTATGGCTATCCTGTTTACGTTCTTTCACTTACAATGTTTGACATTCATTCAGCTGATGCTCTTGCGTGTGGTCAACTCACATCTATGACTGCCCGTGTAGAGGTTAAAGACCTCTGGCGCGACCTTGGGGTTAAAAGCCGTGATCATTGACACACCGAAGGAGAACCAACGTGCTCAGGCTTAGAGCTCCCATCCCTTCAGATTCCTGCTCCCATCACTTACAGCCTCCTCTACTGACCTGTGGTCAGTAATTAGCTCAAAAACGCAATTCTAAACCACGCTGCAAAGCACCTGTGTTCGTTTCAGTGGCTGTTTAGCACCTACAAAAGACACAGGTTAAATCCAAGCTACATCCAGGCTACACCTGTGCAAGCGGCAGTAAATCCAGCATAAGGCGGAAGTCAAAGACGACCAACGCATAAAATCTACACACACATCGATGCGCCGGTACGTGTTTTAATTGAGGGAAGAGAAAATTAACGCTTCTAGCTCGCTATCCAATATCACACATGTACTTTTACTAGAATATGGAGCCTAACAGAGGATAAATGTTGGATGATCATGAAGTTCATCATCATTTATGGGATAAGCTGAAAGCAGTGTTTTGTTTATTTTTATTACTTTTGTGTGTGTGTGTGTGTGTGTGCGTGTGTGTGTGCGTGTGAGCAAGTGCAAGCTTCATTGCTTATCACTTGTACCAGGACTAAGTGGTTATTTGGCTTTGGCACAGCACTGATCCAGGGATGTGATTACTTTAGAGATCTAAATTTTATGGGAAAGGACAGGGATTGATTTTTTTCCAGACTAACCTATGGAGACATTGTCTTATTTGTGAGAGGTTACAGAGCTGATTCAACTTGGCATTGATCTAGATAATGGTATACAAATTGTATTGTATGAAACAGCAACTAAATAGACCCTCGTGTCGAGGCAATGAGCAAAGGTGAAAAATCAATCGTTAAATAACGTCACGGAAGACGCGAGAGAGAAGAAGAATCAAAGGCCCTCGAAGTAAAACTGCGTAGAGCTCAACATGCCAGGAATTCAAAACATCGCAGACCGCCCCAAAAAAAAATGTACCAAGAAAAGCCAAGTTTTGCTCTATCAAGTTACTTACAGTGAACTTTAGTTCTCAAGTTCAGTTCTTGAGTGTATATTTTAAAAATAATGTGCTCAGATATGACCACCTTGGTAAAGAATGGATGAGGTTTTAGCTCAGACCTGAGAAATTACAGTTCAGTCTCACAAGGCCAAACAAGGACCCCTGCTCTCTCTTACATAAACACGTTGAGCATAAGTTGAACAACTGCTATTTGACCATTATTCGTGATGACTGATGAATTATGAGTGAGTTGTATTTCATATCTAAAAAGCAGGACAATTCAAGCAAATCTTTAGCAGAGCTTGAATAATTTGAGACTCAGATTTAAACTTTAATTTGCCAGGTATTATTATTTTTGCAAAGCCCATTTTCCATCGAATTTATAGGTACTATTTCTTTTATAGTTTATTAATTTATTTTATCTCAGCCCCCTCTCTATAAATGGCCTCAGTGTGACAGAACAGGAAAAATAATAAGAGAATGGGTAAGAATGATTATTTGCACCTTAATTCTATGTCTCATTATATTATTATAACACCACCATATTGAGAACAATACAATGGGCCTGTTTCCAAAACAAAAGCTTATTCCTTATTACAAAAGTATTCCTGGGCTAAATTACATTTCAAATGGAATATTTCCTATTTGTGTGGTGTCTACTCAGGATCAAGGCTTAGCCCCTGTCTGAAAAACTGTCAGTACCACAAAATTCATTTAAAAAAAAAACAAAAAACAAAAAACAGTCTATTATCAGTATGTTTAATATATTCTCCCTGGTCATCAATGCAATGCCAAACACTTAGCATCTGACTGAAATATTCTTCTGTGGCATCTTTGATGTTCGATAAACACTAAAATGAATTTGACCACATTTGACACTAAAGGATATATCAGCTTCGTGCTAGACAGTGAACATTGTAAAGATGATAAACTGATATGAAATGTTTTGTGAACGGCATATTAATAACGGCAGCTCTCTTTTTGTTGTAGTCAGTACTCTGCAAAGCGGCTATAGAAACACCGACATAAATATACATTGAGGGGTATAGTCTGCAGACAGGATGGTTTCTGTGACAGTGGGAATAGAGACATCAGATACTACTGAATTAAAAGAATTTATATATATATATATATATATATACACATAGAAAGAGTCTAATAAAACACACACACACACACACACACACACACACACACACAATATTTAGGGTACAAAACGGTTTGGATTCTGGGAGTTGTTAACTTGCTTTTATCAAATACCAGATGGAAATGGGAGGGACACATAAATATTTACCTGCAGAGTTACAGGTTTAAGTGCTGTGAGGGCTTGGTTTTAATCTAACCATCTGTTTTAAACACTGGTGACAGACATGTGAGTTACCTTTCTGTAGTGAATGGCTTGTTGCGTCTCAGTGTTTGCTTGGGCTATGATTTCACTCCATTGAATTGTCTCAGGAACGGGGAGTAAAAAGCCTATTGTCGAATAAAGTGTCATTCCAACAGAAATTAAATTCTCCTCCCTGCACTCTCGGAGCCAAAATGCAGACAATAAGTCTCATTAATACAATGTGGTCAGAGCTATGCCAACCGCTGTGAGTCCTTTCATTTACATCAATCCCGATGCTAGCAGCAGAAAGCGCTGGCGTTCTCTTAAGAGCCGTGTGACACGAGAACTGCGGTAATTGAAAAAAAAAAAAAAAAAAAAGAAAGAAAACAAAACTTTCCAGTGGATGTTTGCTGGCTGG
Source organism: Chanos chanos (assembly GCF_902362185.1). Lineage (NCBI taxonomy): Eukaryota > Metazoa > Chordata > Actinopteri > Gonorynchiformes > Chanidae > Chanos > Chanos chanos. The sequence continues at coordinate 8,562,467 of NC_044497.1, read as the reverse complement.
TTACCATGGTGACGAGGGTGGCACTGTCCCCCAGGGTGGTGTAGTTGTGAGTTCGTGAGGATGTCTCACACTTGGGTTTCTCAAGTTCATTTCCTCACGAACGTTAGCAATAACAAGGCAAGTAACACCAACCGCAGAGCATGCAGCGAGCTCTGCTGCACCATCGTCACGGCAACCAACCAGTCCCCTTCTTTCACTCTGCACAGTTACGCTTGAATGGAAGACAGGATTGCCACCCTCTACTCAACCTATACAACACATAAAATGTTTTTACACTCTACATCAATGACAGAGACCTTCAAAAATTCATACTGTATTTAAGAACTCACCTTGGAAATCCATTACCAATTCAGGGTTTCATAGAAGTTTTGCACAATATAGGATACTTGTTATGTAGGGTTGGTTAAGAGGAACAAATTGATTCTTATGAGTGAGTCGTGTTATGTGTCTGTTTTCGTCACACTGGGCACAGCCAGACTTGAAGGGACAGCAGGGGGTAGAGAATATTTCTCTCCTTCAAACTCAGAGCCAGCTTCCTATGGATACAATATTTTGACACAGTCGGTGTCATAAATTCATACCATCTCTTTACCAGAGTTACAATACTGTTATTTGTGGAAGCCAGCATCACTGAACAGCTCAGTGGCTAGTACTGATTTATTTGGAAAAAAAAAGGCAAGTTATGTTTGCATAAAGTATACACAACTTCAGCAATTAACATTTCAAAGGCAGACAGCAAAAAGATACACCTAACGTGAGAGATCTTAGCATACACTAACTTTGACAGCATATGTTTGAGAGCATTTCAGTATTACAGCTCAACCAGTCTAACAGCATCTTTATGAACAAACAAACAAACAAAAAACTTGATTTGTACCTCGCAAAATGAGCAAGTTCAGTTTTAACACTATGCCAACTAAAGGCACACTATCTCTTGCAGCAGTGCTCAAGGTGGCACCAAAATCAAATCGATGCTGCCCGTCAACTCCAGATGGTGCGACTATCCTGCCAGCATTCTGTGTTTTGCCAGCCACTCATACCCGTTGGGCTGGTGGGATCTGGGGGGGTGGGGGGTGGGGTGGGGGCTTTGGTGTGTTAAAGGTGCCCACTCATGGATGTAATGTCTACGATGAAAGCAATGAGAATTGATCACCCCTTCATCCTCTCCTCCTCTCACCGAGCCCCAACCCCTCTACGTAATACCAATTAATAACGTGGCGTAAGACCGACACAGTGATGATCCGTAACGACCGCCGTCTCCTCTGAGGGCCACGGAAGCAAGATGGCTTTAATTAGCCACTGAGAAATGGCAGGTTATTACAAGCTCTCTCAAACCCATGATAATCTGCAGTGTTACAGAACCACGGCGTTGAGAGACCAGGGCAAATGTTATTATTTCATGCCTGTCAGAGGCAACACCAGGAGAAGGCAGCCTGGTCTTGGCTTTTGGGTGGTATAAAATAGAAACAGTCTGTTAGTGACAGGAACAGTTGGAAATGAAGGATGCCACAATGCGGTTCCAAGATGCCGAGATACTGTAGCTCTCAGTTAAGATAAGTTATGGACTGTTGACATAAACAGACAATAGGATAATGAACTAGAGTGTTTCTCACGAGAAGTGTTCAGGAAGAGAGAATTTAAGCGAACATAGGATAGATATTCATAGTGTGGTACTGCCATCAGAGATTATGCTACAGCAAAATACAACAATAAATCTAAAAGATACAAAAAAGGGAGACTCTGTACCAAAAACAAAACAATGGAAATATAACATTACAACACAAAGCGCATATATTCATTATCTCTTTTTTTTCTCTCTCTTTCTCTCTCTTTTTTCTTTTTTTTTCAGTAGGGGACGCAAGCAAAACAGTGACAAATACCTCTTACAGGAATAATGCAAATATACATTAAAGACTAAGCCTAATAGCCATTTTTAAACCGATGCATCAAATTGATCAATTGCACTTACGTGGGTCGGCAATCTGGTTTTTCATTGCTTTTCTCTGATTGTATTTTCCAAATGTCAGGAGCAGACAAATTGCTAACATAAATGCATTTAGTCACAGCTACAATAAGACCAAATGCAAAATAACTCAAGGGGGAATGCAGTGCGACACAAAGCAGGGAGTCAGAGAGAAAATTTAATACAACCCCTATGTTATTTAAACATGTCTTCTTTCTTTTTTCTTTCTTTTTTTTTCTTTCTTTCTTTCGATACAAACACACTTCACGCATGACACTAACTACAAACATCACATATGAAAAATCAGTAATGGTGTAAAGTCCCTTGGAAATTATGCAAAATAATACTGTTTAATCATATTCTATGATTCCTGTATAGTTTCATCTGACATGCAAACATTGAAACAAATATTTTTTCATTATATAGTTACATTTCCAATGGAATACGTGTCAGATCAGCTGTAAATCATATACGCTTGAGTAACCACACTAACATATGTTGATGATATGAAGAGAAAAAAAAAACAGAATCTCAATACTTCCAAAAAGCACTTCGTCCATGGCATATAGTCCAACTCATATAATGCGAATAAAATCAAATCTTAGACTGCATTACCATCTTAGCATTCCCTAACTCATAGATATAGTCAAAAGAGAGTACGGATACAAATACAAATGCAGGTGCAAGAAAAGAGAGGTGTACTGACTGGCTTTGGGGTAGGAGTACATAGGATTCGGTGAAGTTTGTGAGTTGTTATGAGTGATTGGCTGCACATGTACCTGTCCAGGTGCAGTGTTTTCACACAGGAGGGTTTCATAGTCAATGGCGAACACTGGAGCATTGTCATTGATATCCATCACCGTGATGAGGGCCACACCCCGTCCCACCTGCGACGGATCCTCTGAGAGAGAGAGAGGGAGAGATAGAGAGAAAGAGATAGAGAGAGAGAGAGAGAGAGAGATGGAGAAAGAGAGAGAGAAATGAAAAAGAAACTTGACAGGGGCAATGCTTCTCTAGTGCTCTTGCTTTCATGTTCTGCTCTGCTGTCATGCAAGATATTGTTCTTTCAATGAGAAAAAGTGAAGTGTGCCTTGTGATGAATGCTGCCAGTTTTCTGTAAAACATAGATAAAAGTAAAAAAAAAAACAAAAAACACACATCCAACATAGGAATGGCATGTCAAGTACAATTGTTCTGTAAACCAATAAGATTTGTATGATCAGAAAATCACTTTTCACAAGACGTTAAAGTGGCTGTCCCTCATCCGACGTGTCTGTGTAGAATTTCTCAGTGCAATTATTTTCATTCAAAACGTATATTTTTCATCAGCATGTTTTGTCATTTTTAAGCAGTGAGATAAAATCACTGACGTAATGGATTAGCTGTGCTCCTGTGTTATTTTGACCTAAAATCTGACGAAATAAAAGACAAAGAGAAGCTGATTAAAGAAATAACACAAATAACAGATTTTCTCTTTATCGAGCACGTCGTTCCATAATTCACTGTCTGTGGTGGAGAAAGAATGAGAGAATTCAGTCAAATATTTTCTTTACCTTTTGATCAAAACTGCATAAGCCTGGAGTGAATTATGGTCCATTGCTCTCTACAGAATAAATTCAACTCAGTGAAAATTTCGCTTAAACCAAAGCAGGTGTGGAGGGTTACAAAAAAAAATTCACCCAGTTATTAAACAGGCAACGTCAACAGACACCCGATGATGTTTGTTTGTCTGTCTGTCTGTCTGTCTGTCTATCTATCTATCTGTCTGTCTGTCTGTCTGTCTGTCTGTTTGTTTATTTGTTTTTATTTGTTTGTCTGTCTTAGGCTGGCTAGCTGATGCAGACATCAGCTCACATGATTGTGTCACGTGAGCAAACTCGGAAATTAATCCGTTAGTTCAGTTTAAATAAATAGTTTGTTTAATGCACCGATTTAGTGTCTGTGTTATGCATTAGTTACCATTGTTTGTTGCAGATTAATATAGGATGTCAGTTAATGAGCTTTTGATGAATCCTGAGTGTTTTTACTGAAACCTTTACTATAAATTCAACATATAAATTGAAGTCATCGTTTGTATTAGGCTGTATTTTCTTATTCTGTAATTTTGAATGAAATCAATACATGTAAAAAGAAAGAAAGAAAGAAAGAAAGATGCCATGGTGTAAAAAATAACTATGAATTCATTCATTCATTCATTCACAGCACACACACCCCCCCCCCCCCCGCCCCCACCCATCCTCAGGGCACAGTCATAGTCAACTCTGGTTAACGTTAATGCTTACTGCCTCAAGTTGAATCCATATTCAGTAACAGCAGTATAAACTCTGCAGCAAAATGGTACCTATTATTTTTTCTTCATTTCTTTTTTTACTTTCTTCTTATGTATCTTCTGTATCCCATCACAGAGATTACAGCACACATGTCCGTATGCCACCAGCCCAGGGCAGTAAATGATTATACTGTCATTGAGACATGACATTATTATGAAAAGTGTACATTCATGAAGTGAGCGGATCAGTGTAAATATTTTTGTATCTGACATCAAATTTTTAATAGCATACACAAACATGTGTTCAAAGCTCATCACAAATCTACTGTGTCAACAATGAAGCATTCTTGCATTTTGTCCAGCAGCAATGAAAAGTGACACAGAGAATCAGCAGGTAAACTGCAGATTGTTATACAGATGTTGCATGGCAACCACTGTTGTACACAGGCATGTTCTATTCCAATTTGTGACAGTAACAACAGTCTCATTTGGTGAACTAAACAGTTGTTTCTTAGACAAAAGATTGTGGGTTTATCAGCGTCACTGAGCAGGCATGCTTTTTTTCGGTTATTACTGTCTACCTCTAATGCCCAGGTATTCAGTACAGACAGAATTAAGGAGACATAAACATGAAGGAAATGAAAATAAATATTTTTTTATGACACGACAGAAACAACCTTGCCAATGCTGCTTTTTTTTTTTTTTTTTTTGCTGAAGTTGAGACTTTAATTAAAAATAACCTTGCCTTTTATTTACACTAACCCACTGCGACATGTTATCAAATTTAAAAAGTCAAAACTCAGCTAATCAGATATACCCACTTTAGGTTCACATAAGGCTGCATTAGCTGAGTATGCTTTCTCCCCATCACGTATTCTGCACACAGCTGTGAGCAACAGCTCTGTGTGTTTCTGCATATTTTACCACTGCGTAGACCCACTGACTGATTTTGCAAAGTCTGGGAGTGTAACAATAAAGATTTAAAAACAGGTTGGGGGAAAATACAGAAATGAGGTTAGAATAAGAAAAAAAATATATTATAATAATAAAAAAAAACAGACCACCTTGTTTTTTTTCCTCCTCACAAAACACAAGGCAAAAAAGGGGAGAACACATTGGGTGACACATCGTTCCCAGTATGTTTTATATAGATAAAATCCCATTTCACATCCCCATATATGGGGTTTTTTTTTCAGACACTGTAAATCAAGTGTCCCAGATTGAGTGTGAGCAGTCATATATATATGGATATATAAGTGAAATGAGGACAAACTGAATTTTTTTTTCAGCATACAAAAACAACATTCTCTCACTCACACATTTAAAGTTACTAGAACATCCTCTCGGGCAACCAGGCTAAACTGCTAGACATGCACGCATAAACACGCGCAGACGAACACCTCATCCGTCAACAAAACCGGTTATGAAGATTGTTAATGAGAGAAAACGGGAGAAAATGTGAAGTAAGAGTTGAAAGCCAACAGCACTGACAGCATTAGTATCACAAAAGCTATTCATTGCAACACAAAGGGTGATGATGGGCTAGCCAGTCTCTATAATATAACTCCTTCAGTATACATAATGCCATGTAATTACCTGTTTATAAAGCTTTAATGTTCTCAGTCAGTTGTAGTATAAGACACTCCTTGTGCAGTGTGGGAGAGAAGAGTATGACTCAGAGGGCAAGTGAAAGCTACTTTGTCCTTGTAACTGTTGTATTCTATGAGGAGTGCACCTGTCACCTTGGGCCAATCATATTTGCATAGTAAACAGCATGCAGGAACGCCCCCCCCCCACACCCCCTCCCCCATGCCTTAGTCAGCATCTCTCTTCTTATTCGCCGTCACACAACGAGGCCATGGGGTCAAGACCAATCCCAAGGGTCTGAATTAGCATCCCTATTGTGACCCACATGTACTTGCACATTACATTAATGCAGTCACACTGGTAGAGACAAAACGGGCAAGGCGAGACAGAATTAGCAAGTGAGGGGGTCCACAGAGGTTTACAATGACACAGAGACACCTGGCATAAGGATGTCAAAGGGCTACGAATGCATTTGTCTACTCACGGCTCTCCATGGCGAAGATGGTGATGTTGTGGACTGAGTTCACCTCACGGTCCAGCGGTTTGGCTGTGCTGATTACTCCCGATTGAGCATCCACATTGAAGAAACGCTCCAGGTCGGTATTCCGGTCAATGGAGTACCTTAAGACATCGAGAGAGCACAGGCATTGCCCAGCATTCTGAACTATCCACAGTGCATCATCCACACCTGCTTGCTAACTACTCAATAACCACCAAAGTCCACCTCTAATGCAATACTCCTTTTTCCTACAAGATGTGATGCAGAGGTTCAACTATCAAACACTGTTTTTTTTTTTTCTCTCTGATGCTGAGTCAGATAAACTGTGAGAACATTCTCCTTCCCAAATCACTTGTGAATAATGAAGACAATAGGGGATGCTAATCTACTTTATTTTAATGAACTGCAGCACACAACTGTAATTTTTCAAACAGACTAAAATGCACTCCCGTCACATGAAGGTATACAGACACCACTACTACTAATGCACACTGCAATTTGCCATCTCAGTCCCTCCCTCTATTAATAATGTGGTACAAGCCTTTGGCAAGGCTATCAGATCAGCATTTAAAAAAAAATATATATATATATATATATAAATACTACGCACCACTCTGTTCATAAATAAATATTTATATTTGAAAATGTATGGCATACACCATTACAGAAGTTAAAAATGGTAACTCTGGAATTTCTAGTGTCTATTTAAAAAACTGGAATATTTAATCTGCTTTTTAACTCCTGTGCCAATCAGTTGTGCTTTACCTCCAGATGTTGCTGTCATTAAGATGACTGACAACACAGACATGCCAAACATCAGCTTCATCTGGTCTAATCAGATCCCAATTAAAACTCCTTGATAAGTTTTCTCCGCAAAATCAACAAATTAGTTTCACCATTTGCTTTTCCGATCTTTAACATTTTGATACAAGAACTGACATATATATAACGACAGTACATGAAAAATAAATGGTACATGTAAAAGAATCTACACATAGACAATAATAACTGATGTCTGAGTTCAACATACGACATGTTATTCAAATGTAAAAAGAGAGCGGCATGACGTCCGACTTCTGCAGTCAAATGGAACGGGAGCTTTACAAGTACCAACAAAAAGAAGCGAAAAAAAAAAGAAACCATTAGCAACCACAATGGTCAAGCAATTTAATGCTCTGATTAAATTTACTGACAATCATAACAGTCCAAGCAGGGCTGCAGTGTAATAGTGTTTCAAATTAGCCAATAATTGGGCAGAACATTCTTTGAGTGAATTAAAGCTGACGGTCTGTCTGAATGGTTGTTTGTTGGTTTTGAACCCCCCCCATGTCATGTGCTGACTGTCTGTTTTTTTTTTTGTTGTTGTTGTTGTTTTTTTTCTACAGGAGGGCACATCCCCATTCCGGGATGCCCTTTCACTTTTGCTGCTGTGGCAAAAATATCAGGAAAAAAGAAATACCATCTGGCCTTCTGCAGAATCTGTTCCATAAACAGTAACGCAAGGTGGACGAGGCCAGTGTCCTTGGTCGGTTCGGCCTGTCCTTTTAAACCAAACCACGACAGGGAAAAAAAATGCGTCTCAGAAGAAAAAAAATAGTTATTGATAAAGGGGTCTTAAACATTTTAATCTGAAAATGGCTTGTAGTTTCAACACTGCTATGACAGGTTGCATTCATCCACTACATTACTACAACTGCTAATTGTGTTAGTGTGTGTGTGTGTGTGTCTCAAAAAGGAAAACAGAGAATCCCAAATTCCAAATTTATCATATAAATTGTGATGCTGTTCTAGTTTTTTTTTTTTTTGTTTTGATTTGTTTTGTTTTTTTGGTTTTTTTGGAAGTTACAAAATATTGAGGGAGTGTAAACTAGCCATCCACACATGTGAGAACACAAATGCATATCGAATTCTGAACAAGCAAACTAGACAGACTCAGCATAGGTGGTTTTTCTAGAAAGAGAATCAACTTTACTGAAGATGATTTGTTCGAAATCATAAAGATGATCTGTAAAGCTGAACTGTGATTTGTGAGTGAGGGTTATACCTGATGGCGCTGTTGGAGGAGTCTGGATCGTGGGCAGAAACTGATCCGATGATGGTGCCCACCTTGGCCGCCTCAGAGACCACCATCTTACTGAGGGGTGTGGAAAAGACAGGCGGCTCATTCACGTCCTCCACCATCAATCTCACTGCAGTGATGTCACTGAACGGGCCGAGGCTCAGGAACTGGGGGTCAATATTTCTGTTGGTGGCCTCAATCCTTAGAGAGAAGTTGCTCTTTGTTTCAAAGTCTAGAGGCTAAAGAAGGGAGAGAAGTAGAAAGAAAGAAAGAAAGAAAGAAAGAAAGAAAGAAAGAAGTGCACATACAATGAATTTAAGGGATTTTCCTAAGTGCTAGACAATACACAAGACACTGCTCCTCTAACTCTGTAATATTGAATGTGTACTGTAATATGTATAATATGCACAGACAATGTTGACTTGAAATCATATGCAAGAATAGTTCAAAAATGAATATCCAACTGTTCCAGAGTGAGCGAGAAAAAAATGAAAGCCGTAAAGTTCAGTAACCTTTAAGATGCAGACGCGTACTCATGGGCTTATCCTCACTAAAATGCATTTCTCATCTGGAAGGTTTTTATTGACTCAGTGCCCTGTGAAAGCTGATTATTGATCACATTAAAAAAAAAGAAGAAGAAAAAGACGACCAGCCAGATGGGAGAGTAAAAAAAAAAAAAAAAAACACTGCAGAATTGAGACATTTGAAAAATAATAAGGTGGTTTATCAGATCCATATTGTGACCAGACATATGGATTACGATGGCCTTTATATTTGAGACTCTGGTAAGCTGCGATTTCATGAACATACTAGTAAGTAGAGACAAAAATGTGAGAGGCAAAACAAAAGACAATGCAATAAACAAAACTAAAACTTGATCAGAGATAAGAGTAAAAGTTTCCCTGTTCCATTGTGCTCCAGAGAAACGTGTAAACTACACTGGTTCTATTTGTTCTCCATTTCACTTCCCATCCGTCACTGTATTACTGCATTATTTCACATAATGTGTTTTCTTTCCTAAGTAATACATAAGTGTGTTTATAAGAGAGGAAGTGGTTTCTTAATCTGCTCCATTACCTTCTGCAGAACGATGACCCCCTCTTGTGTTTCCTCATCAGTGGTAATCTTGAACATGCCTGGGCCATCCCCATCCACAATCCTGTAGTCCATCTCAGCATTGGAGCCAATGTCTGCGTCAGTGGCTTTCAGCCTGGCCACCACTGAAGCGAGGGGCAGAGACTCCAGTACAGTGTACTGATAGGATTCTGGAGAAGAGAAAGGGTTGGACTGTAATTACTTCAGACCCATTCACCTCCTGAATGCTACTGAGGAATTCTAAAGCAAATTCAGCTTGACAAAGAACCTTCAAAGCGATATCAACAGCGCTTTAGGCAGACCACATCAAGGCGTGAAGAGCAGATACTCTGTACTATGACCAACCAGAGAAAGAAGAAAGACTCAACAGATGAAGGATGAATGAGTATAGATATGAAATCTTGATGTGGAATTAAAAATAGATATTTTAAGACATGTTGTATGGACTAGGGTCACATGAAGGATGCGACATCATTACTATTCTGATAAACATGATGGTATTTGTTGAGGTGAGAAGTTTTTGATTAACATGGAGACAATGGAGTTTTAATGGATTAAAATTGGATCAAAAAAACGACCAGTTTTCAGCGCCACAGATGCTGAGTGTGTGTGACAATACTTTACTGTGTTGCTTCGTTCTGTTCCTCAGGAATGAAACTGAAAGTGTTTTATGTAAAGGGAAGTGGAAAATGATGGAATCCTGCGATTCATGCCACTGAGTTTGAAAGTTTTTGTTTTTTTTTAAATCTCATTTTCCCGATGGAGAAAAGAAACCCAAACTTTCATTTCACAATTTGGAATGTTCAATTACCCATGATCTTTTGTAAGACTCCCCCACACATGCCAGGCACTTCAAATGATCTGAATAAGACGAGAACACACTTTCTCTGACATGCGGGACAAGCCTTCCTCCGCAGCATCTCACGCTTCGAGCTGTTGAACAATGAAACATGCTTGAAGCTATTCACACAGCGTTAGCTGCAGTTACACACTAGACCATCAGTGACCACCGGTGAACATTTGACCAGGGTTAGTGGTACTCTATTCAAAACACCTGCCTGAGGGGGGAAGACCAATTGTTTTCACCCCGGCGTCGGCAAAGTGTTGATTACATCTAAGAATTCACATCGCATCTAGGCCTTTGTTTCTCTGTTGAAATTACACATGAAATCTAAACAATTGACTAAAAACCAGAATGTGTAGTGCATTGGAATATATCCTACCTTATCCATGTCTGAGCATTATTCATGTTTTAGCTGTGTCTCCATAGATTCATCATTCCACATTCATCAGAGCATCACAGAAATTCTATAGAGATCATCTTCACAGTTATAATCTCTCTGATCATGAGAAGGGAGCTCATTATCAGACCTCTATGTGCTCTTTACCCCAGTGGTCCTACCATCACACTCTCAATGCTAATTTCACTCCCATTGTTTGCTGGCGTGTAATCTCTGTAATAGCTTTTTAATTTGCCATGGAATAGCAGCTCCTTACAGACCGAAAGATTGCTTTCTCCCTCTCTATTCATTTTCTCTCTCCTCTTACTCTCTCTGCATCTCTCTCTCTCTCTCTCTCTCTCTCTCTGTCTGCCCCCCTCTCCTCTATCCTCTCTCTCTGTTTCTCTCAGTATCTCCCTCCCTCACTCTCTCTCTCTTTCAATGCATTGCCATCACCTGCTGTGTGGTTCGCCTGACTCTCCCCTCGATCTCTGCACCCCCCCACCCTCCCAGCTATACAGCCTGAGGACTCACTCTGCCCCAGTCTGTTTGATGCTGTGTAATATACTATTGATTTGGTTTGGCAATGGAACAGGGGTTGCGAGAGAGCATGACAAGGCCCAGCCCTTTGTCTGTCTCAACGGGAACAATGGCAAAGGGTTAAAACAACATCACCGGCAACCTGTGGAGGAGGCCAGGGCAGCCTACCCAAGGCCTTTCCATGGCTTTCACACGCACCTTGAGGTCTAGCAAATTGACTTGGCTTTCGTAACAGTCCGAGCAGCGTGCAGTACAGCATGAGGCTGGCAGTAGCCACATTATCAGTGGTAAAAACCGATTACAGGAGCCTGGGATTATCACTCGAGGCACCTTTACTCTCCTTGAATCCTACAGCCTCGCCTGGAACCCATTAGCCAAGCCGTGAAATAGACTGACGACGACTGGGGGGGGGGGCGGACAAATAAATAAATAAATGAAATAATTGTCCCGATTTATCCACGTTTCCTGTAGCCACTGCTGAATACATGCACCTGCACTCTGAGTGGCAAGGAGGCAAAGAGAGGGAAATATGGATTTTATTTAAAAAAATAAATAAATTAAAAAAAAAACCCTCGAATGCGGTGTGGGATTTAGATCGATGATAAGAAGAGGAAACTTGCTACAAGCACACAAGTGAGCAGATGGAGAGATGGGTGGGGGGGGGGGGGGGGAATGCAACGACATACGTCCAAATGAAGATAGCTGATCTCTTCAAAAACCTCCGCCTCCTTCTGATGTATCATCATAAAGCGTATTCTGTGAGCCGAGTCCTGTGATCGCTACTTTAAGTGAAAAGCTTTTGACTTTAATCTCAAGTCCTAATGCAAACACGCCGCGGGGTTATCGTTTTGAATGCTCCCAATATGGATAATGTCATGTGTCCTTTGAGAACATTCGGAGGGTTAGTGCCACAAGCTGTGAGACGAACCTGAAGCCTGATGTGTGTATGGGAGGGAATGGGCTGGCGGGGTCGTTTGAGGTGATGAGGCATGGACTCTTACTTCGAGAGAAGCGTGGCGGGTTGTCGTTGACATCGGTGAGCGTGACAGTGACAGAAGTGGTACCAGAGAGGCCACCCATCTGCCCCACCATGTCTTTGGCCTGGATGACTAATACATACTGGTCTCGGGTCTCCCGGTCCATGTCAGGTAAGGCTGTCCTCACTATGCCTGCAAAAAAAAATAAAGAGAAAGCCATGAAGAGCAGGCCTGTGCCTGGGTCAAATACTGTTAAAACATGCGCCAAGAAAATAATAGATTTTCTTTATAGTATACGTTCGGAAGCCATTTGGTCGCTTCCACTGGCAGCTGGGGTACAATTGAACCAGCAGTTCTTTTGATGTTTGGTTTCCCTTCTGTAATTTCTTGAGCAAAAACAGCCTCTCATTTTTTGAGTTCACAGATGTGCTCAGACACTCTGCAGGATTCTGGATCTACAGACCATTTCCAGTGTGTTGGCAGCAATTAGTTCAGCTGTGATACAATGTCAAAACAGTAGGATGAAGCTAAAAAAAAAAACAAAAAAAAAACCTCTTTCAATTCCAGCATTTCCCCAGCAAGGTGTGATTGTGTTTGAAACCATAGCCAGCTATGGAGCCAATGGTGTTTCAATAATTTTTTTTTTTTTTTGTCATTTCGCTAAACAGTGTTAGTCACTCTTTTAGCACAAAAAAGTAACTTGACTGGTAGTCTCCCTGCTAACAGTCAAAGTAATTGCACCAGGGCACAACGTACTCACTGACTGAATTGGTTGTGAACAAAAAAATCCCCTCTAAAAGAAATTGAAATCAGTATTTTATCTACAATCTACCAATCTAGAGTAGGTGCAAATAAAAGAAAAAAAAAATCCAACCAAATTACTGAGGGAGAGATTAATAGAAAATTAACTTTAATCCTCCTCAGGCAATTATTGTTGGATTCAGAGTTAATGACTTCAAATATTTATGTCATCTACTTAAAACATGTTTAATGCAAACTCACATTGGATACAGAAGATTACTTTAATCATAAAATGGAATGCATAGTTATGTGCCCAAAATAAATGTATTTTTGGTTTAATCTCATGACAAAGTTTTTAATATGCCTCATCTTATTATCTTGTCTCATTATTTTAATACGCCTTATGTGCATGTCAGTATAGATTTGCATTTTATGGTTTACTCTCTACATTCTCTTAAATTATTTTTGTTTACTTTTTTTTTTTTTTTAAACCAGTGTGTGCAATGTGTGTTATGAGTATCTTATAGTAAGTCTCATCAAATTTAAGAGGAATATGACCAAAGTGTCCTTAGGAAAATTATTCTTTGGCAAAGATATATTAGACTGAGATCTGTTTCAACTAGACTTCAGAACTGAACTCTATGACACTCCCTTGCCTAGAGCACCATAAACTGTTATAAGCACATACTAATGAATCACTTCCAAATCATTTAACAAAAACTCAGCGATTCCGACCTGAAACTGATGTGAAGGGAAAATGATTAAAAACCTCTTACATCACCACGGAGTTCATACTTAAAGACATCTTTGTCAAATGAGGCCCAATTTGTGATTAGTGTGTAGGCTCTGAGAATGTCTGATGCTCTGTGCACTCTAAAGAACTAATAAAGTTAATTGGGTAAACAAATGATGATTCACTCAGGAAAAAATTTGGCATTTAGTCAACGAAATGCTGCATTTGGCCTAGAGAATTGTCTGTGTGTCCAGTATGAAGATTAAAGGAAGCAAAGAACACAGACCAATGTTAAATATTATTGAGGAGAAAAAAGTAAAAAAAAAAAAAAAAGTGCTGGCTCTCTCTAAGACGAGAGACCAAAACAAATGCTTAGCTAATTGCTCCCAAATCAAAAGAAAACTAATACACAAAATCCCACCATGAAAGGTCACCGAACCAATCTCACTGGAATCCATAAACACATCTTGATATTTAAGTCATAGAAAAACAACTGGGATTTGGGAAATGTCCAAAGAGGGATCTATAATAAAGCATCAAAATAAAGATCTCCAAAAATCTTTAAGATGTAGAGAAATTCAAACGCGTTTTATGATATTTCGCTGTGAGTTAGAGAAAACACATATATTTATCTATTCAGAGGTACAGTGAAGATCAAAAGAACTGTGTGGTTAAACAGGTTATTTGAGGCTTTTCTTCCAATAGCACCTTTTGAACCCTTTTCAAATCAACAGAGGACTTGAATGGTTGCAATTTTCTTTTTTTTTTTCTTTTTTTTTTATACTTTGTGAACAAGCATCTTTACATTTCAAACAATATTTGAGGCAGGAAAAAAAAAAAAAGGGTGCCAGGGATCACCATTATTCTTTCATTGTGAGACCCCCTTCATGTTCCTTATCAAAGAATCTGTCAAACAGATCTGTGGCCTCATGTTTCTGTACACCCCCAAAACATCCATCGATTTCAACATTTGTCTCTCTGTGTCTTTCTCTCTGTCTAACCCACCATGCCAATTAGTCAGCATTGGTACGAAAACCAGGTCTGCAGAGAGGACACTTGAGAGCCCCGGTGACTGACATATGTCAGAGAACAAGCCAGCGAATCCTGATCAAACCTCCTGCCTCCCATCAAAGGTTTAAAATCTCATACCACAGGAAGAGGTACAGAATTCAAAAATATGTACTCAATAATGCATCCAGTAGTGTCTCTTTTTTTTTTTTCTCTCTTACAGATGTTGTAAATAAAGGGTGAGGGGAAACCAAACTCTGAGGAGATGTACATCCATTAAATAAAGCTGCCTAATGATAACATTAAAAGAGATGAGAGGCTCTCTGAGAATCTAATTCAAACCACCACTAAAAGTGTAGCCCATGCGCAAGCAGCAGTAAACAAAGCAGCTGATCTTATTAAGCAAATATAGGCTTCGCACACAATTGATGTACTTATTCAAAATAAGCGGGAGATCCTCGTGGTGACGCTAGGAAGATATTGGTTGGTTTTAATGATGCTATGAATCCTGACCCAGGTCAGACTGAAGCTGTGCTTTGTGTCCGGAACCATGCCGCTCTGCCCCGGACCGGCAACACTCATACATCTCCCAGTACAGTGCCATGTCGCTAATCCACTCAGCCATGTCTTCATGCTGTCGTTTGTCTGCGGGAAGCCCCCTTTCCTCCACTCCTCCCTTTTCTTCCTATCCTGCCCTGCCGTGTTCTTTCCTTTTGGTGCGTGTGTGTGTGTGTGTGTGTGTGTGTGTGTTAGTCTCTCCTGTCGCCGTGCCATTCTGGAACAGAGGGGCGATGATTAAAACCCCTGCGTCAAACACCACGGCTTGGCCCCCTGCGCCCCGCCGTGACACCCCCCCCCCCCCCCCCCCCCCCTCCAGCAAAAAGCCAGACACAATGCAACCGCACATTTATCAGGGTGACTCCCCACCAGAGGTGGCCGGACAGGGAGGACAGGCGAGGCGATGGGGAGGTAGGGCTTCATCCCAAAAGCGGAAGATGAGGTCCCACAATTCCTCTGGCAGAAAGTAGGCGGTGACAACGGGATGTAGCGACGAAGGAGCCTCCGGAGAGAGGAATGGCCCGGCTGATCCAAAGGTGACGGACACAGGCTCTGATTCTGAACACCAGACCTGGGTCTTTTTCTCATCCAGCAGTCTACTGCTGGCACTGAGTTTCTCTTACTGAGAAGACAGGGGCCTCAACCACATGACCAGTACCCGGTACGCACGGACTGATTAAAGAAAAAAGAAAAAAACGAATCCGATGCTTCCGTAGCATTTCAGGGGTTTTACCGCAGTCTTACATGCATAGCCGTACGCTGATTTAGCATCAGTTAATGGGACGTGATTGTATCGTTTAAGAGCATGAAATAGCTCAGTTCGCAGGTTAAGGTCATGAGGGATTTAAGAACATCAACGTATTTTTTTTTCCCTGAAAGTCTTTTAAAACTGAAGGACTGATTTGAAGGAGAAAAAAGAGAGAGTGTTTAGGCAGTCATTTTTAGGGAGTCAAACAAATTTCATTTGAAGCACTTAAAATTGTATATCACAGGATTCATAAATTACCTCTCAGTTTCTGTCAATGTTGCTCTGTTCTGAGAAAGATGAGGTAGGCTTTGTTCAAAACAAATCAATTACCCCACAATGCTCCCTTACTATGAGCTAATGTGGAGCAGCCTTTTACCTGTTTAGCAAACCTGGAAATCCAACTACAGGACCTCCAAGAACCCTTGTCTATTTCAAAGTAACAGCAGGATTACATGTACTGAAAGCATCTTAAGCCCTGAGCAGTGGTTTCCTTTCTGAACTCGCTGTCTTCAGTTGTCTGCTTTCTTCTCTCCCTTCACTCAGTAGCCTCACCTTCAAATAAAAGTTTCTCTGCTATTACCTGAATCTTATCAGGTATGTCACCTTGAACTGTACAACTGCCTTGCATCTCCCATCCAGTTTAAGTTTAATGAGCGTCTGAGCAGAGGTCTGGACTCTGTGAATATTGCTGTCTTTTCAGTGAGAGAGGGAGCACAGACTCCACACAAAATGATCATTATAGTCCAACTTCACAAGGCTATCAAATTCTCATATCCAGTTCAGTGTATATCTCAGTGGACTCATTTCCAGATGTTCTTCTTTGATGTTGCTGACGTAGGTTTGTAGAGGTATGCCTGGTGTGGTAGGACATCTACGTGTGCGCATGTGTGTATGTGTGTGTGTGTGTGTGTATGAGCGAGAGAGAATTTTTCTCTAATGTTTTTTTTTTTCCTTCCAACCCTCTGCAATGAGTACTAAGTCATTATCATTTCCAAATGAATTATTACAACCAGACATTAAATAATAAAAAAAGAGAGAAAAAGGAAAAAAAAAAAGAAAAATTCTTAGAGTTACATTAAGAAATGCTTTACCTAAAAGCCAGATTGATCCATAGAGTATGTTCCCCCTTGTCCTCTAATATATTTATATGGCTGGGTAGTTACAGCAGCTTCCAACACTTAAGCCCCAAGGGCACCTTGAGGATTCAATTTGGGATTAAGGACCTTAGCGTGGAGACTTGCTAAACCAGAATAAGAAAGAGCCAAACAAAAACTTCAACCTTCAGCAAGTTCCTCTCCCTCTGCTCACTACCTTCTTTTTCTTTTTTTTTCTTTTTTTTTTCCCCAAAATCACTCCTGTAGGCAGTTCTGTCCATCAGGAACAACACCCTTACCCTTTTGTCCACCTGACTTAAGAGTTGAAACTTCACTGAATTTGAACAGAGTCGGTACTTATCTATACACTTAGAAGGCAAGAGAAGGCCTTAAGAGTTCATTACTGTGGACTTTTGAGTCCCGGTAAAACTCTTGGAATACGGTTCTCAGATGATTCTTCGCACTTGTAATGTGCTAAGAGCCTCTTCAGCTATTCCGCGAGAGTAAATGGGCCTTTCATGGAAAAACTAGCTGGTTAGTAATCATGTATCAAATAAAAGGGTGTGTGTGTGTGTGTGTGTGTGTGTATGTGTATGTATGTGTGTGTGTGTGTGTTTGTGAGATGGACAGAGAGAGAGAGTGAGAGAGAAAGAGGGAGAGGGAGATCAAACTCTTAAAATATCATGTCCCTTGCAGGCAAAAATGGGCATAAAAACATCAGTTAGAATTTAGTGACTGACTTAAAGTGACTTTGTGGGTGAAAGTTTGTGTCTGATTTCTTGGCCTCAATGTAACCTTTTAGTATTCATCATTACCATGCAACTGTCACAAATTAAAACACATAATTTTTAAAGGTTTGCTGATTAGCACATATATGTCCTGACATTAGAAAGATCACATTCACTAAAAATAAAATCTTCGGACTTCTTAAACAACTAACTTCTTACTTGAGATATTTGTTATTTATTTATTTAATTACAGCAATTTTACTTAAAAGACTAGAAACTTAAGATGCTGTTCTTAACTTTGGCAGGAGTTCACATGTCTGCTGAGTGTGTGTGTGTGTGTGTGTGTGTGTGTGCATGCGTGTGTGCGCGTGTGAGTGTGTGTGTGCATGTGTCCGTGTGTTTGTTTTTATGTTGAAGTCACGCTACGGAGGATGTGAACAGTTGTGACTAGCTATGAGAGAAAACGTATGTTGTCATGGTGACCAGCAGTCGTTTGGACTGGCACTATATGGTAGCTAATTCTGTTGTGATTGTCATTGTTCTGTATTTGAAAGAACAAATCAGTGTGTCTGAAAACTCAATCACCTTTGATATAAGGACATTAAGTTACCCACTGGAACATGCTATATGCTGCTAGAAAATGTAGCTGTGGAAACTATATATTTTATATTATTTTGCAGTTTATTAATAGCACACCAAGCAGCTAGGCTCCATGTGAAGCTCATTGAATACTAAGTACATTGCTTATGAGGAAAAAAGTAATGGCTTCCTGCAACCTGTGTTTTTTTTTTTTCTCAACTAATTTTGAATACACAAAACCAGAGTCAGTTTGTAACTAACTATACTCAGTGTTTTCTGGAAAAAAACACCTTTTCCTATGACTGATACTGAAGGTCAAGCTTGAAAGAAATGTTATGAGCGTGTGCTACAATGCAATAATTCAATGGATTTTTTTTTTTTTTTTCATAAAAAAAAACACATAATTGAACACAAAGATATATCTCCATGTCTGGTTTCTGTAAGTCCTGAGCAGTAAAAGAACCTACATTTTGGTGTCATGACCTGGTTACTTGGGTCAGGTTGGCGACTGAGTCTCAAGAAAGTGGGCCTCAACTGACGGTATAAGAAGTTCATTAGACTAACTCCAGGGTGATCTCTCAGATGTTTCTGTATTGAAAAATAAAGTACTCCCTCATATTCCAACAAGGTAATTAGTCTTTAAATAGAAAGCAGCCATACCTCTTTATGAGCTCTTATATGCTATTTAACTGATTTGAATCTAAGTCATTCAGTTTCACATGGTAATTTAATCATGTTGATTGAAGGCATTTCAAGATGTCAATTCTCTGTTCCTCCACTTCAAAATGTTCACTATTTGCACTGTGCTTACCTGAAATTTCATATTGCATAATTTATAGCGATTTAAGGTTCGGATGATTGTCGGTCATGACTCTTGCCGGCTCCCTTTTTGCCCTATGTGTGAAGTATACCCAACCGCAGTTAAATCTTGTCAAAGAAGAGGTTTCTTAGAGGAGTTTGATTTTTCACACTGCATGTGTGAAAAAAAAAATGTTAATCACGTGTGGAATGAGATTCATATTTAATAACTGTTCTGAAGCACACACACGGGCAAGCTTATACAGCCCCACAGTAAAAAAACCAACAGTGAAAAAGAAAAAGTCCACACAGTTCTACAAACAGCACCACAAAACAGTGACATTGGCTTTTCCATCGTGTTCAGTACGGTCGAATTCATGACTGGACCCTGTCTGGTGGGCCTCAGTACTGCATCCTGTGTGACAGCACGGATTTCCCCCTGGGGAACACTCGTTCTCCGTGAAAGAGGATTATGGGGGCGGTCGATGGGAGCCCAGACAGTGCATGTGTCTGTCTGCGCTCCTGTCAAAGTATCCTCACTTTACAATGCTAATGTGACAGCCAGCAGATTGGTGTCTAACAAAAAAACCCCAAAAAAAACAGATATATCATCTGGCATAAGTTCAATGTAGATTTCAGAAGAAGGGTCATACGCTCAGAAATGGAGGATATAAGGCTGTTCTGTTTGTCATCTATTGCTTGAATCTGTACGTAAATGTCCCACCATGTCATACAAGAGAGAGTGGAGCGGAGGCAGTGTGGAGCAGTGGAAGCACAAGTAGTGTGTAATTTAGAAATAATCAGGGACAGGTGTATGGCACGTTTTTTTAAATGATATTGTTTGTTGATTGACAGGTAGTTGCACTACCTGACAGCATTTATGACATCTTGATATCAAGGTAACCTGCGTGCAAAAAACACTAACACATACCCCAGTCAACCTGCCAATCAGCGTAAACGAACACTTCTGCTCTATCCTCTGCAGGCGATGTAACACCTCACCTGATAATTCATATTTGTATCTTAACACGTGGAACACACCACAGTATTGAAACAAGATGGGTGCTTCACTTTTGACATTCCCAGAGGTCTTTGCAGCCACACATGTACATACACACACACACACACACACACACACACACACACACACACACACACACACACACACACACACCTGAAAAAGTTTTTCCTGAATAACAACAAACATTGTCTTCTATGGTAATAAAAGCAATTAATGCAACGTTGTTTTGTTCCGAGACCTTCGTCAATGTGAAAATGAGGAGAGATTTAAGTCCATCTAAATTAGGCGGGACCCAGGTGGAGGCAATCAGTAAAGCTGGAAGGAACAATTATCACACATTTAACAAGTTAATTGAAAATAGTGCGGCAACTACGACAGTCAGTTTGGCAAACTAACATGTTAGCATTAACACTCACAAAGCATTGACACCAACGTGGTGTGCAGCTGTCCAAAAAGAAAAAAAAGAAAGAAAGAAACTGGAAAATGGTCGTGATTTATAAGTGTTTGATAAAGAAAAGTCATTGTTTCTGAAATTCAGTCCAGTGTTGGGAGATGGTAAGAACTCAAAGAGGACCATACAGGGAGATGTTTCCACACAAATGGATAAGAGGATTTTCTCCTTGTCTGGTTCGCTGTTGAGGGAAACTGTGTAGAGATGTAATCTACTCTGCAGATTCTCTTTATTATGATACTCACTAAAAAGCACAACAGTGCAGCACTCTGCAGAACTGGTGTGTATTTTTTTATGTTTGTCCTTTTTTTTTTTTCTTTTCTTTTCTTTTTTCTTTTTCTCGCTTGTTTGTTTGCTTTCAGGCTTTCATTCAGAGTTTCTTTTTTTGGGGGGCTTTTTAAAAGGCTACTATCACCTTGACAATACGCCCACAGTACCATCCAAACCATTTTCGTTTTACAGCTCTCGCGAACGATGGCATCTAAAATCTTTCAAACAAACATTTCAAATTTTTTCAAGCCTGCTTCTCAGTGGTGATCAGTGCTATGCAGTTTTGAGAATACTGCTTTTTTTTTTCTTTTTCAACATAAACATTATAACTCCTCTTTGTAGTCTATCCTATTTTCTGTTGGCTCCAGTTGGACTGACAGCTGTAATGGAGATCTAAACTAGCAATTCCACAATATGCCACTTCAGTGAATAGTCACTCTGTGGCAGACAAACATGGACATAAGTGTGTTTTGTCCTTTTGTTCTCTGGATGATGGAAGCTGAGGTCACTCTATCCCAGTCCAATTAGACCAGAGTGTTGTCTCCCTAAGAGGCGAGGGGAATTTGACCTTTGCTTAGCTATTGTTGGCGCGTACACGTACACTTCTCTTGGTGCTTCAGTATACGAATTTTTCCTTTTTCTTTTTTTCCTTTGTGTACAACAACATAATGGGCTCTCAAATGTTCACGTCGGTACCAAAAGTGTACGCATTTTCTGACAGTAAGGTAGGGCCTTTGCCATCCTAGCGTGTTGTTACACCAGTCTGAGATGTTTGTGACTGTTTGTCACTGTATTTTGTCCATACAAAATAGAAAATGTGAAGAGCTCTTAATGCCTACCCGAGCAGAAAAATATTTTGCCGCATTTTATTCACACCCTGAAAAAAGTCATTCTTTAGTGTTTAATTTCATGAAGGGCAGTGCTGTTTGCTTTTTGTTTGTCTGTAAATGAATGTAATTTCAAGGGCAATACAGTGTCACTGCTCTGCTACGACGTTCGAATGAGTTTTACGTGTGGTTAGTGCATGCGTGGTTTGTAAAAGACCGTTGTGACTGTACCTGTCTTAGGCTCCACTGAGAAGTAAGGTTGTCCGTGGATGATGCTGTAGACCACCCTTGCGCTGTTCCCATACGTGGGGTCATCTGCATCGGTCGCTGCCACCTGGATCACAGTGGTGCCTGTGTATACAAGATACCCCGCCCCCCCCCGTGAGTTATTGTGAGGATGTCGCTCGTCTGCTTGGCTCTGATTGAAAGGGATGTGGGGCAGACACAGCTCTTTGCCACAGCTATAGCGGCAGTGTCCGTGAACGACTCCCATGGGTCCAAACCTCTCCTTCTGGAGCTCTGAGCCCATTTGTGAAAGGATAAAAGCCAGGCCTTGAGATAAATAAACCCCTTCAGACGTTGCATCATGGGCCCTCTTTCAGCTGACGCCCAACTTTTGATTCGACAAAGAGGTGATTAGTAACAGTCACGAAGAGAAAAAGAAAAAAAAAAAAGAAAGTAGAAACAGAACCTTGGAGTGATAGCATGGGACTTCTTTTCTCCACTGGTGTTACGTGTGCAGTCTTTCCTGGTGTGATGAAAAGCTACTTTGTGTTTACATATTTCACTTTAATAGCCACAGTGTGATAGAGCTCTGGTTTTCTGAGGGCTTTAGTGGCGGAACATAAAGGATATGGTTGCCCCACCAGTAGGTTGTATTTTATTTTACAGCATCCCCCCCCCCCCCCCCGCCCTTCTACTGCTCAATAAAAGCTCTTTCTTGCGTGAGTTGTATTTTAAAGGCTTTTACCAAATGAATTGATTATGAGAAGGAAAGGTCCAAAACCTCCGCTTAAACGATAAACCACAAATTATTGGACTCGGCCACCTGCAGATTAGTGGTGCCAAGTATAAATCTAGCCCTAAAAGAGTTATTAAAGCTATTCTATATCAATTTACTCAAACAAGCAAACAAGGACAAACAAAAAATACAGACGTGTACACCACCTTACAGAGTTGATTAAAATGAAGCCAGCAAGAAAGCTTGGAAGAAAACACGTTCGGGTAGGACTTTAAAAACTCCCTCGAAACTCACTTAACCTTTATAGGTCAACGTCGAGTGCTGTGCTGTGCCAAGTCCAAAAAGAAAAAAGAAAGAAAGAAAAAAAAAACCTCAGTGACAAGGCAGTACATTGCTGATAGATTGTTAACGAGCAGTCTGACTGGAATGCGTGGTTGGAGGTCTTTAAATGATTGCAAAAAGACATCCCACATTTCCAGATAGGAAGAGTGAATGAAAGCATTCTCATTGATGTCCAGCTTGCTTTCAAATAATTCATACGGTCACAAGAATAAACATTAAAAACACATCATAAATGTGCCGGCGGGTGAAATATCTATGCTTTTAGTCTGATTAGACTGAGTTTGTTGTATATCATAAAACAAGGAAAGGCAGACTCTACTGTTCCTCAAATAGGTGTTGCTGACTTGTGTATGAAACCTAATAAAAAAATCTGGTGTATTTGTGCGGAATCTACTTTCCATGTCCGCCGCTGAGGTATCACCTGTATGTATCACCTAAAGCTAAAACAATTTTGGGATGTCGACGAGTTTAAGTGTCAACGCATCAAGAACTGAAGGAGTAAAAGAATAAATTGCAAAAGTCAACCAAAATGAGTCATTCCAAAGAGACGGGAACTATGGGAGAAGATGAATTATTGAGAAAACAAACAAACAAACAGATAGATGGTTTTCCATAAGGATGACTGAATGCATTTCCTGATATCAGCTAGAGCAGCTGTCTAGCTAATCACTGTTTTCTCACTCTCTGTCACTTTTTATTTGTCCATCTTCATTTCAATGATTGATCATATTTCCATATTCTTATTCAATTCATTCGTCACGAGAAACCCAAAACCGGGATTTCATAATCAATCCTGCATCTTGGACAAGAAACTGTCACCCAACAGTAATGAAAATAAATATACCCAGATTAATTTCCAACAGATGACATGTTTTCGGGGACTACTTCCAAAGGATGGCTTAACGTGACCATTAAGGTTAGGAAACTACATTTTCTGAAAGAGCAGAGAAAGAGTTCTTAAAAATCTTTGCAAAACATATAAAAAAAAATCTCTGAGATAAAAATGTTATGTTAATTATATGTTTTTTTTATTAGTGTCTGAAGGCATAACCCTAATCCTAACATTTAAAGAAGATCTACACCAGAAAGCAAATGTGAGCGATACATGAGAAAAATGTCTCCTGGTCCTTAATAAGAAATCATATTTAATGGCTTTCAAAATGTTGAAAAGAAAAATCCCATATTAACAGACAGAGGTGATGTATGCCAAGCTGACGCATATAGCTTGAAACTCATTTTCCTTTCGTTTACATAGTTCATTTCTAAACCTGCAGTTCTCATCAGACAGCATTAGACTCTCCATCAGTGCTGTAAACTGAATGAACACGATACACAGAACTCTCCGATTTACAGAATCATCGATTAAATAAATGTATTTGACCCCTCCTTCAAAAAAAAAAAAAAAAGAAAAGAAAACACTCCTCATCTGATGAGTTTTCACCACTGCACTTCACTTCATATTTCAGTAATCATATTCATGTATTTTCGCATGTGCTCATGCGCTAGCATCAGATAAACACAGATCATTTCTCAGAAGTGAAGTCTAATGGAAAAGCGAAAAAAAAACAAAACACCGATAAATCTCTAGCAAAAAGAAGTCCATTGTCTCAAAAACAGCGGTATAGACTGATGTAAGTATTGAAGTCTGACTTGATCAGAAATTGCCAGGCTAAAGAGTTTTTCTAAAACCTCATCCCATCATTCACAATAAATCGACCACAGTCAATTTATGACAGAGTTCTATTAGCAGATCTTCTGTAGATCTTATTTGTCCTCAAAGTTCTGGTTCTAAAAGTTGAGCTCATGTATAGAAACACATTTGCTGTTCTGTCCTTGGACTGAGAAGTCATGAATTAGCCGCTAACAGTGACATGTGGAAAGAGGTCCAGTGGAAGTGGATGTAAAGGAGAGATGGCTTGGACCTGACATTACATTCCCCTCATTTTGTAATGAGCCCTCGGTCTGTTCACTCATCTTTTTTCCCAGCCCGGTCCATCTGGGAGGCCCTGAAGATGTCTCTGTCTCTGTCATGGCCCGCCTTGATGAAGACAAAAGTCTTCAGTGAACTTCAGGCCAGAAGGTCTCGGTGTG
Source organism: Chanos chanos (assembly GCF_902362185.1). Taxonomy (NCBI): domain Eukaryota; kingdom Metazoa; phylum Chordata; class Actinopteri; order Gonorynchiformes; family Chanidae; genus Chanos; species Chanos chanos. The sequence continues at coordinate 8,537,308 of NC_044497.1, read as the reverse complement.
TAAGGGCAAACGTGGCACCTAATTACTTTAATTAATTAAATTCATGATTTCTACTTAATTGAAGCCATTCATCACCCTCCTGCAGGGGCCATTAATGATTTAAACGCATCTATAAAGGAGCTACTGAAGACCAGGGTTGGCCGGCCACTGTCTTTTTGTTTACTGCACCGTAAATCACTCGGCTCAGATATTTACAAAGACAAATAATTCAGAGGACCCCAAATAAAAACACGCACGGGCCACTCCGCGATATTTATGCAAACAAAGAGAGAGAGATGTTATGAGTCTGAGAGGATCTAAGAGCGTCAGCGTTGCCTGCCAGGTATTTTACTCTCTTTCTCTTTTTCTCGTCTTCCTTGAGATGAAAGACGGCGCAACTCGCATCCTTAATCCTGGAGTTTATTACCGTTGAGTCTTGGATCCCCCGTGGACTCTTGGTCAGGTAATCCTTATGAGGTCTCAACGCTTATGTCGTGGCAAAGTTTCAGCTGAGTAACACAAAATTACCCCCAAAGCTCACCACCTACAACCCTGCCCCGCTCCTCAAAGGAGCGTAAACACAGGTGTCGTAAATCCTCCAGGACTGTTTGTTTGCATTTCTCTCTCTCTCTCTCTCTCTCTCTCTCTCTCTCTCTCTCTCTCTCTCCTTTTCTCTGAGGTTCTATAATAGAATGAAAATGTTTGCCTTGTCTCAGGCATGCTGTGGTTGTGAAGAGTTGGACCAAAATGCGTTCTGCGGCTGTCATATCACTTAGCCCAGATATTCAGAGGCATTGTCTGCCACTCCAAGCCTCTTGCACCTTTCCTGGCAGACTGTCACTTGAATTTTAAACGAGACTTTAATCCGTGTTTCCCATTTTGACAGGATTGGCTCGAGGTCCCAGGCGATGTGTGCTAAGCTCTGGCTTCCGTAGAGAAACACCCAGAGTGGCACTCTGTTACATGTCCCTTCATATTTGAATAATCTGTATTCTAATCCCATGGCTTTATCATAGTTTTTTTTTTTCTTCTTGACTCTTAGATGTGTTTTGGTGACATCTTCTTCCCTTGCTCTTATTTAAAGTAAAGTATCTGGAATTGAAAGGGAGCTAATATATTCCTATCCTATTAACTTTAAGATTTAGTGTATGTAACACATTAAGGACCTCTATTTTTCTGAAGCCGTTACCTCTTATCAGATATTAGATATACTTTTGTGCTCAATTTTCCTCTTTTTACAACAAAAATAACATAACTCTCAGATGTAAGTGTTGATATTATGGTTGTTCATTAACTCACATTCATTACATTCCACAATTTGCAGTGGAGCTTTCGTTCAGTGTTTCCATTAACATGTTGGACATTGTAAGAATAAGATGAATACAAGGTTAAAACGGAAGAAGAAACATTTAAAGCTGATACTTAGATCAGAAGACAAACGTCAAGGAAGCAATGAGGGTTGAATTTATGGACCTGTTTTTTGTTTGTTTGTTTGTTTGTTTGTTTGTTTTTCTTAAAATCCCAAAGTACTTTGTGCTGAATGAGGTCAAATCACATGTACAATACAGTATGCAGGTCCTTTGACTGACAGAAAGCTGTCGATTTGTAATACCACTAACTAAACAGTAGAGAGAGTTTTGGTATAAAGGGTCATTTTGTGTGACAAACCATTATCTTGGCTAAAAGCCCATTTTCATTTTGTACTTTAACACTTTTAATGAGAACTAAATTGTCACTTTGTTATCTCACGTCCTTTGGTACTTTCTGACACTGAATGTATTAGTAAAGATAAAAACTGGGCTTGCAGCAGAGTTGTATAATCTGTACACAGGTTTTAAGAATATGACTCACCGATGGGAGACATTTCAGGTACTCCTGCTGTGTAGGGGCCATCCAGGAACTTGGGTTCATTGTCATTGATGTCTTGGACCTTGACAATGAATTCTGACTCATCCTCCACTGGTATGTTGGTCTCGCGGTCCACAGCCTGGGCCCTGAGCGTGTAGTAGCCCTGCTCCTCTCGGTCCAGGCGTTTGGTAGCGTGGATGTCACCGGTACTTTCATCGATGGTGAAAATGGAGGAGGCTCCCTCTCCCGTCAGAACATACTTCACGTTTCCATCTCCCTTATCCACATCTGAGTGCAGCTGTGCAAGAGAATGCAGTATCATTAGTTTCTCCGTAATATGAAACAATAGTTCACCGTTCCATGATTTTGTATTATCATCAAAGCAGAAAATTAATTAAGAAACTATAGATAGGCCGTGAATAAATCTTATTCCTACAGGAATATGTCATCTCTTTCAAAGAGACAATGAATGATTCATAAAAAAGAATGCAGATATTTCTGTTATATCTGAGGATGTGGATCGGCACTTCACCGATATTTTCCATCTCAGAAATAGGATTTTGAGATACTAGCGTGCGTTTATTGTTGTTTCATGTTGAAATATTTGGAAAATTAAGATCGTTTGACTATTATGCCATTAACTAATTTATGTATCGGTTTTCTTGTCAAAGAGAAAACGATTCTCCCTGTTGACATGATGATGCCAAAAGACTGTCAAGTGTAGATTTAAGGTTTAGCACACCATTAAAAACTACCGAGAGTGTGGTCATGAACTAAGCGTACAGTTGCACAGACAATGATCGACTAAAGTAATGAGGAAGCTCAGAACAAAATGCATCCTTTCCTATTTTTGTTTTCTCTCAAGGGTTTCAAAATTGAATATAAAATTATAATACAAACAAGTCAAGAGACAGTCACGAAAGATAACTTGCAACACACACAAAAAAAGAAAAGCATGTTGCTTCCACAAAAATTACAAGGGAATCAAGGAAAACAGGAGCAGTAACAAAAACAGGCTTCTTGAACAGCCCTGAAAAAACAGAGAGGAAAATAGAGGAAAACTTTAACCCCCCCTCCCCCCAATTTAATTTTCTATTAGCAACAGCAGGTACTTTTTAAATATATTCACCAGCACACTACTTCACACATGCGAAAAGATGCAGCCTGTCCCGGAAGTAACGATGTATTTTAGTGAGACGATCCAGACTACAGAAAAAGCAGAAATATCAAAATCAAGGTCTATTATGGAATAACAAAGTTGCTATGGACCAACAGGGGAAAAAATAGCGAGGCGTCTAACTGCTAGAAGTGAAGGTGGAGTTTTTTAGAAAAAAGACTCAAATGTAAGCAGAAAAGAGGAATAGTTGCACCACTCAAAGCAAATGGGCTCCCATTCCCACCCACTGCCCTTCCACTCTGAGTCACAGGTTGACATCACTTTAGACACTTTTAGAGGAGGGGGTGGTGATGGGGGGGGGGGGGGGGGGGGGGGGGCAGCACTAATTTGTGCTGCCTTCACTGCGAGGATTCTTTCCACATCTTCAATTTCTTCACTACCGAGAACGAGCAAGCTATGATCAAATACAACCTAGCTGCACATGTTCAGCATTTTTATTCATGACACCATGCATGGATGGATGTAATTTGCCCTGACTAATTAATGCTCTTTCACTAATTATTTCAGTTTAATGTATTACCTGCTTGAGAGTGTCTGCCTTGCGAATTGGGCTACTTCTTGTCAGTTGTTTCCCTAAATGTTTCTTTTTTCTGTTCTTTTTCTGTTGTCTTGTACAAGCAGTTTCAGGATATCATTACCACCTGACAAAGATTAACTCTTCTCATCACAACTAATCAGTTTACAAATATTCATAATAGTATATTGTTACATTACTGCCTCTATTCTGTATATATACTCTTATACGTACTGGTCTGAAATCATGAGGAGAATCACAATTGCTTCCCTTGAAAGAACGGATATGCCCATGTATGATTCATCTCTCAGTTTCTCTTGAGGTTTGTAAAGAAGAACAGGCATGTTACAATCAGCTCGTAAAGAGAATCTGAATGGAATGAAAGCAGCAAAACTCTTTGCAAATGAATGCTGACACTGATAGTCACTCTGTATGCAACTCTCCCTCCAGGAGCAGTGGCGTGGGTTTTACCATCAGCCATTTACCCTGACACTGAAAAGCAGAGCCCGTCTTCAGGGCTAAGCAATGTCACCACCATATCAACCCTGTATGCTCAGGCCCTAACTTAGCCCCAAAAGGCATATGTCACTTTCAACTACTGATGTGAATATTTCTTCACACGTAGATAACCCCTAACTTTTGTGTCTAATGGATGATCAAGCTATATTTGGAAGCTTTCTCCAGTTTGGAAGCATGGTAATTTCCTGCCTGCTTTGCAGTTTTGTTGAATCTCAAGGGCATCGCGATAACAAACGTTGTGTCTTGTCATAGCTAAATATGTATATAAATATATATCATATATTTATATATCACCAATAAAAGTTCCAAGCTTTGTATTTTTTTTTTTTCAGTCTCAAGAGAAGAGGGGAGAGTGGTTTTCTCGACTCAATGGGATGTGTACATAGTTATGAAGCGAGCGAAAAACACAAAGTCCATAGCCGAAAGCACACTTGAAGCAATGCTGGGAAACAGGACGCCAGCCTGAGTTGCTCCGCTACGCCCTACAGAACTCTTAATCAACCAAAGCCCTGCCGAAAAAATTCCTCTGCTCAGTTCCAGCGCTCTGCCGTAAAGCTACTTTCACTGACCTAGAAATGCGTTTTACTGGATATCTCCATCCCTTCTCAAAAAAGCTCCCTCAGTCATATGCTTTTGAGCCAATGCGGCGCTGTAGAGATAGTTACCAGTGGGGAGCAGGAAGTAGCTACGACAAGAGTTTGACCTTGAATGGACTGGAAAGGTTTGCTCTGTTGTGCATATATATATATATATATATATATATATATATATATATATATATATATATATATACACACACACACATACATACACATATATATACATATATACATACACATTTTCTTCTTTTTTCATTTTTAAATATACAGTAGTTTAGAAAACTAAAGTGTCAAATACAAAATTATTTTTTTGGAGCCTTTCAGACACTCAATTCAAATGTATCACCCATTTGGCTGCTTCAAAAACAGCCAGTGTCCACTTCAGCAATCAGAAATCAGACTGTAGGTGGTGTTGTCAAGAGAGAATGAAAGGCTATTGTTAGTGTAGGCTACTTCATAAAACAAAGAAACATTATGGTCAGTTATGATAAGGCTTTAAGTATTTATATCTCTGAGACTTTTGAGCCTCAGAGTTAGTACATCGATCAAAAAAGAAATTAGGCTACTTGGTTAAATTCTGCCTTTTATCACAGGTTGGAATTGAGCCTTAGTTTTATAAATCTCCCTCCTCACACGCCGGTGATCTAAGCTGACGTGAGTATCCCCTCTATCCCATGTGAAGCTAGTCTCTTATTTATCCACACTACAAGTTGAGTACTATTGTCAAGGATCCTCCTCTTCTCCACCTCCTATTGTCTTAACTCGACCACTAAGTACATAAGCACCCGACCATCAATGACACTCGGCGGGAAGAGAGGAGGAAACCCGGCCAGTTCAGCCATCCAGCGAGTGTGTCATCACCATGATCTGAACCTTGACAATACCTCAAACTGGGTTGTACCTCTTGGGAGCCTTATACCCAAAATGAATTTGAACCCTCCTGCTATTACCAGCTTAGATGACTGGATTACAGACCAACCAGTAATAAGTTCACTAGGTTTCATTTCAATATACACTGAGCTTTCCGGATCATAATTCAGCTGTGAGAATTTAAAGAAAGGAGGTGTTGACTTCATATGGTACCTCACACAAACCAAAGAAACATCATTCCGGTCACAACGGATTAGCCTTTGAAGATTCCTTTCCACTAGATGTAATGTGAGATGGAATGGCAAAGCAGCGCTCTAAGGTTTAATTTCATTAATTCATTGTGTCTCTACGATGGAAATGAGGTATTGGTGGGGAGAGACAAACCGACAGAAAAACAAGTCATTAGTTGTTGCTTCCAGTTGTGATTGTGTCTTGGGTTTAATATATTTATGTCAGGGTGCTACAGTGGAGAAGGCGGCATATTTAATCCCAGATGTTCATTTAAAAAAAAAAAAAAATTAAAAAGACGGGTTAGATTTGTTTTGGCGAAGGTTATTTTTTTACACTGTACGTGAATTTTCTAACAATGCCTTGACCAATGTTCGTTTTGTTCAAACTCGCGCCAGGCATAATTATGTGGGCTTAACATCTCCCATGCTATGTTTCTTTCATAACAAGAATATATTATGTAAAAACCCTACAAAAGGACGTAATATTGTGAAATTTCAAGAAGGTCACAACTGTCATTACAAATTTACTTTTTGTCCCTGTTGTAAGTTATAGTTAATATCATAACCCGTGTATTGAATAAAGAGTTTCCTCAAAGGTATTTCTACAGGTTGACTTTTTTTCAATTCTTTTCTTTTTTTTTTCCTTGTCAGGTGTTCTTTTCTTCTCCTTTTTTTTCTTTCTTTCTTTTTTTTTTTTAAGCTGCGAAATCTACTCCTCAAGAGGATTGAAACAGCATGTTTTCATTTGCAGAGAGGTTTGTACTTCCTCTGCTCTGAGAGATTTATGTAAGCGTAGAACACACGCACAAAGCCAGCCTCGGTTATCGCACACCAGCATTACATCTCATCTTTAATTGTATTGAAGTTAACTAAAAAAAATCTGAAGAGGGACTACTTAAAGTTCATAAGAATATCTCCAAACATGGTCCTCCATGCGAACAGAGGCCATATTTCTATACAGAGTTATGTTCATATCTGACCAGTTTCATGACCTCTCATCAACAGCTGTTCAGGCGGGGGGGGGGGGAAGATGAATACAGCACATTGTACACCCACAAGTGTTTGATCGTACAGTAGTTGTTGTACATAAACCACTAAATTAAACTTCAGGCTACAGACAAGATGATTTGTCAAATCCAAAGAAATCAGCTGCAGACAGAGAGTCTTAACTACAATTCAGTAATGAAGATAGCTTTGACCTTAAAGAATCTTTCTATTAAAGGACCCCAGTAGGTTGTCCACTGGAGAGTTACTCTGGTTACTACTGAGGCAGTGCTTTGTTATATGTTCTCAACTGAAACAAAAAAAGAAACATTTGTGTGGTCAGTTATTTTATGTTCTCCTTTTTTACCGTTCTCTAAACGTAGTTTCTTGGAACGATTTGCTGTGTTTCTTTTTCTACTTCTTCTCAGACACTTTTTTCCTGACAATATTACAAAGTTTTGCTTCGTGCCTCTGTCTGTACAAAGCCTGCATGCATATGAAACACAATGGGGGAGGGGGGTTCCATTTTGAAGTTGAGCAGATACAGGGGAATATATCATATATTTATTCACACTGCAGCAAAGAAGTGAAAGAAGAGGAGAGAGAGGCAGGAGTAGAAAGATGAGAGGGGTCGTATCAGAGCACAAGGCAGCTAAAAAAGCCAGTAAAAGTGTTGGTGTTGCTGTCAAATATTCACACACACACACACACACACACACTCCTATATCTCAGACAATGATTATCACTAAGTCCTGTTCTGTGTGCATATTAGCTCCTTTCCTTAAAACACACACACACACACACACACACACATATATATATATATATATATATATATATATATATATATATATATATATATATAATTTCTCAGTGGTTCTTCTGCTTCTCATTTACAATGAGAATAAATGGAATAATCCAAACGTATTGGCATGATGTACACACAGAATCTAAATCACTTTTAAAAACTTCATTTGTACCCTGGTCATTTTTTCCTCTGTAACTTTCATTAGATATTAAATTAGCTCCAGGCACTTTGCAATGGCTTATCATTATTATATACGACGCAAAACAAAACCGTTCCTACAGTGAGCTACTGTTCCACTAAATTAGGCCCTGGTATACATATATTACATATGTTGATGTTATGTTAAGTAGTCTTTACACCTTGAACAAATCTTTCTGAAATTCAATTTTGTTTTGTTTTTTTGGATAAGTTTGGTAATCTAATCAAGAATCTGTAACATTAGCCTATGTTCTAAAGTTGTACTTACTTTCTGTCTCTTACACGGTTTTCCCCCAAAGACTCTTTAAAGAAGTAAGTAACATTGACAACAACTGGTATTTGTCAAGTTTATGGTCATGGCACCATAAATGGCACCAGTTGACAAATTTGTCTTCCTTATGGCCTAGTGAGGCACATCGCTCTCTCTCTCTCTCTCTCTCTCTCTCTCTCTCTCTCTCTCTCTCCCTCTCTCTCTCTCCCTCTCTCTCTCTCTCTCCCTCTGGTAGAATAACCATTTGGGTTTCAATTTAAACTTTCCTATAAACGGACATTACAAGAGATCTTCATTAAGTAAATAATTGTATATAGTAAATTCCGATAAAAAACATTTAGAGAAATCTAAGCTGCACTGTCAATGAAAAAAAAAAGATAAATGCTACTGGATGATGAGATCTAAGATTGCTTTGAACTGTCGGCCATTAATTATTGGTTCATCAAATGTACAACATGCCACTGGTCACTAAGACGATGAGGAAAGTCCAATGCTGTCATGTTTTATTAATATCTTTCTCACTTTTATAGTACTTTCCACTCTCCATCGGATCATGCAAAATACAGGGAGTACTATGCATAGGATAGTGAGACACTTTTTGAAGTCAGAAAATGACATGGTGAAAAAAGGTCTTGAATCAGTGATCACATCATGATGGGATTGTGCATTGACTTGATACAGAAAAGAGTAGTGAGGATCGTGTTCACACAACTTAGCCATAATCAACTTCTAGAACTCTTCCATAAAGTTCTGGAATTGTGCCAATATATATATATCTATACATCTATATATATATATAAATCCCTTCAAGGTGACGTTCATTAACATTCAGAATGTGCAGGTTGCAAGACTGAAACTGAAATATCAGATTTCATAGTTTGGGTGGGCAGAAGGGATCTCGCTTTGAGACTGCCTGTTTACTGTTAGCCCTGATGTCTGCATGTATATGCGCATGCCTGTATTTATTAATCTACATATTTATTTTTGTCGTACTTTTCTATTCCATGGCCTCTAAGGATTGTCTGTGTAAAAATATGTATTTTCATTCCAGACTCTTGCTTTCCATAATAATACTGCAAAATGTTCCCAAGCACTATCATATAAGTATGAAAATCAGATAATATCATAGTAGTATATTTATTTTAGAAGGTCATGCCCCAAAACTCCCTGTTGCATGAGCACTCTAACAACTTCTAATCTCCCCACAAACCACTGTTTCTCTCCATTTGCATTGGCTCTGGTTGGTTATGTTTTCAGTATGAACTTGCATCACCATGGCTTGGGGCTCCATTTTAGACCCCAAAAGATTTCTTTTTTTTTTCTTTTCTTTTCTTTTAATGTCTGACACGCTGTGTGTCTTTTTGTACATGTCCTTAAAAGGACAAAATAAATAAATTATTTTAAAAATGAATAAGCAGAATGAAAAGAAAGCTGTAATGACTTGCTAACCGTAGCATGGTCTTATCTCTCAGTGAACTCGCTAATTCCACTGCTTCAGGCACGTTATGCACTTTGTAGGACACGCTTATAATGACCCTTGGAAAGGATACAGTAAGAACATATAGCAAAGATTCTGATTCATACAGATTCATACACACACACACACACACACACACACACACACGCAAGTGCACGAAAACATACACAAGCCTCTTGATACTTTCTTTTGTGGGGCTCCAACACTATGGCTCCTATATGTTGAATTGAATGTTGAAGAGTAGAGGAAAAATTCTATTGGTTCTTTGTTGAATGCATATTTCTCTGTAAACAAGCACACAACAATAAAGTCTGAAGGTTTTAAAAACAGACCTTTAGCTCAACCTAGCAAAAGATCCTCGCAAACCATCTAGGATGTCAGACCCAGGCAGAACAGAGATCACGCTCAGGTGCCTTTAGAATGACATATAATCCTATTGCGTCTCATGGTGAATTAAGCTAATGCTTTAATAAAGTGACCTGTCACTAGGGACATTTTCAGAAGGTTAAAATAGGTACAAAAATGAAGGATAAGAGGTGTGTTAAATCCATCACTGAATGAACATCAAGGTTATCATGAGGAACATATTGCCCTATGATATATAAAGCAAATGAATGGTGATACCATTACAATGTCATTTCAGAGCTCCGTCATTTGTCTTTGGTCCCAAAGAAGACAGCGAACTGACTACCATTGCAAGCTATCACTACCAGTCAAACAGTTTAATGTCACGCTAATGTTGGGTTCATCTTTGTTCTGTAACATCGGGGTAAGATGAATATGATAACGTGGCATCTTTTACAAAGGTCAGATATGCAAGTATGGAAGCAACAAAATATTACTGATGGGTCTTTTCAGAGAGCATCTCAGTAAGCATCAGACTCAGCACTGCACACATTTCTTTTCAAAGGGACCCCCTCCCCCCACCCCACCACGTCCCCAGTTCATCCACTCATTCATTCATTCATTCATTCATTCATTCTCTAAACCGCTTATCCTAATTGAGGTCACTGGGGGTGCTGGAGCCTATCCCAGCATTCACTGGGCAAGAGGCGGGGAAACACCTTAGACGGGTCACCAGTCCATCGCAGGGAAGACACACAGACAAACACGTACATTCATACATTCACACCTAGGGGCAATTTAGCATCTCCAATGCTCCTGACTTACATGTCTTTGGACTGTGGGAGGAAACCGGAGCTCCCAGACAAAACCCAAACAGACACGGGGAGAACATGCAAACTCCGTGAATTAAATTAACCATGAAAAAAAATACATTTACTTATCCAAGATCAAGTTTGTACCTAGATTGCATTGCTGTTTTGAAGTCTTTCTTTCTTCTTTTTTTCAGACAGAGGAAAAGACAGAATGCTTAAGAAATAAATTAGACATTGAGTTTACCATATACCATTATTTTTATATAACTGAAATAGCTTCAACAGAAATATGTTACATCGTCATTTGAAGAGACCGTCCCACTGAAAACATGTTTATCATTTGTGGAATACAAATTCAAAGGCAGGGTCATGCCAGCATTTTAAATTTTAAGGAGATAGTTAAACCCAAAGAGCCTTTCATTATAAAGTAGCAAAGATCAGGAACACGACAACAACAGACCACATACATCTTAGATATTTTGAGTAGGTTCTGAATCTGGAACGCAATGAACTCTGACTATCATGAATACAAAACCGCTCAGTACATTCTTGGAAATACAGCTTTAGCTTTCATTCTGAAGCACAGCTAATCCAATTAATTTTGTGAAATCCTCTATAAGTGACTGAAAAATGGGGCCTAATACAAAATGACAAATTTAGGGTAATTCTCTAAATCAAGAAAATGTAATGATGGGTTTTTGTCTCTTTTCTGTCTAAACCAATTAGAGGTAAATGGGTATAAAACAGACTAGTAGCCTAGTGACTCTGTGAGCTTGGCATGTCAGGAGTATAATGACTTGACAGTAGCACCACAGAGGTTGGAGATGGGTCCTTTTTGGAGACTAAATGGGAAAATACATCCAGACAGCTTCGGAGAGGATAAGGCAAGCTTCGCTGCTCTCCGGTGGAGCACAAGAGCCAATCAGCTTTCCATCAAAGTCAGAATTGATTTTCAGAATTCTGCTTATACAGCCTTTCTCAACCAGGGAGACTTCATATCTGTACCACCTGAATGAGTTCAAATGCTTCCAGAATACATCCCGATAACCAAGACAACAACAACATAAACAAAAAAAAAAATTGTTTCAGTAACAACTGTAGATTGTAATGAGGGCTAAAAAAAAAATTAGACAAACAAATAAACCCTCGTAATTACAATGAGATTAACTCCATGAGCACAGACTTTTTTAAATGGAAATATCCTTTTAAATGATGCTTTCTACGTTGCCAACGCATTTGTCATTACAGTAGCATGGAAGACTCAGTCTGCATTATCCACGTGTCTCAGTTCTTATAAGTTCTTATCGGTTTTTAACCTCACGCAAAGCGCTAATCTCTAAAGGACAACTCTACACATGTTTATCTATGCATGCGTTTGACTGCATTTTTCCATTGGATACCTATCGGTTTTATGACACGATGCTATGGCTGATGGTGAAGCTTGAGGGGTGTCAATGGGGGGAAAATAATATAAATGCAAATTATATGTTTTCACATTGCGCTGCAGCTCTGAGCACGGAAATGCCTGTCCGCTCTCAAACGCCCAATTTCTCTCTCCGTCTGAAGTGTCTCAGCTGTCAGCTCTGGGCTCTATCATTTCCCAAAGAGAAAAAAAAAAGGTCACAGTGATTGTATCGAAGGAGCCTGAAAGAATAGGGGAAAAAACAGCTTTGATTTTCTCCCCTATAATTCTTTGAAAGGGATGCCTATTCATGCTTCCTATTTGTGCTGGATTTTGGGAAGGGGCTGGGTAAGGAGGGTTATTTAGGGAGTTTAATATGCAGTGATCGTGCCAGGATGGCAAGTGTGTGATAAAATGTCCCCTAATTGCCAATTCGATCATTTTCATCAGTGTTGATGACAAAATGCTGTGGCAGCTAGATGAGCCATAAAAAAGAAGTCTGGAGTTAGGGGAGGGTGTCTTATAAAAGCTTGGTTGGAGCCCTGGATTAGGTTTATTTATCAAAAACAAATGTGTTAATCCAAGAGGAGATGATGCAGGCAAAGGTGTAAGAAGACACCATTAAATTACATGCCTTCAGGAATGCTTTAAGTTTAAGAACATGAAGTACAGTTCCAACTTTGGGGCTAAAGTCCTAAAAAACGTGGATATGAGGACAATTTCATGTGCGAAATTATAATTAATGACAGTTAATGCCTGATCTTGGCGTTGGTATTCCATGTGCAAATAATCAATCAGCATGACGTGCACAAAGCCTTGAATTGTGAGAAAGGTTATCCCTCCAGATAGAAACACAGCCACATTCAGGTGTCCAATGACATGATGGTATTTTTATGCTCATGCTAAAACAGTTTTGGTGTTTTTGCAGATGGAGAGTCCTTCATCAGATGCATCTTATAAATTATTACAAACTTCCGAGGTCTCCTGATAGAAAATATTTCCTCACAAACAAGAACCTCTTACGGGCTAAACTGTGTGCAAACATAAATTTGAAGTAAATAAGTGATGCAGTTACTCAGCTTAGGAACCTGAATTGGAAAAGAGAACTGCTGATTTTTGTTTACACAATCACACACTTATGAGTCTCTTGTTCTCCAAACGTGTTTTAGTGGTCGACCTGAGGAACTTTTGCTGTGATTAAATGTCTGTTCACTGAAGAGCACTCATCATTTTGAGTACTGTTGAGTAGACACTTGACAATGATAATATCAGCAGTTTCTGTTTAATCTGTGTTCATTCAATAAGCTCAAGTGAAAAACTGACAAACTACTCTTTGAGACAGGCATCTTAGAGAAACTCTATAATGCATGAGAAGTGGCAAGTGCCTAAGAAATCACTTGTGCCCTTCACATATGGCAACTTCTTGTTTTCAAGGAGTAGGACTGACAGAAAGTCAACTTCCAAACTTCAATCAAGAGCACGAAGAACTAAAACCTGTCAAGTTAAGCATTCTTGACAAGGTTCAGGACCTTTGTTTGCTTTTTGCTTCCTAAAGGTCAAATCTCCTACGCTGTCCAAAATAACCTGTCATTTCCAGTAGAAGCTTTGATAAATTGGCAAGCAAGCAGAAATACCAGCCAATATTTTCAGGCAAACTAATGGGCTTAACTATCAAATGACACAACTGATTACCATGCTATTTCACAGTACAGTAGTGAGTTTTGAATATACGACTCGTGGTCTGCACTCCTGCTGTGGCAGACTTGCTGACCGTGGCTTGGAGGTTTGAGGGAATACAAATGACTTTGTTCTTTGAATGAATGTGTCAGTCAGGGTTTCTCCAACTGTTCGTGGCTGGTCACTAAGAGTCAGTCACCTCTGCAGTTGAGAGCTTCATTAGGCGCCATGCCAGAACCACCCATATGAACAGATTTGTTCTTAAATGGCTCGCACGAGCGACTTAAGAGAATTTGCCACGTTCACCAATTTCCTCATGTTTAGAATTTTCTCCTAATGAAATTACGAGTGGTCAAGACCAGTTGTGTCAGTCAGGTGTAATTAGTAAACTGTTCTCAAAAGCTTAAAACTGAAAACCTAAACCCAAAGCCAAAACCTGAAGCTTAAACTTTGTGTTTGACAAAAGGATTGTATCCACTGCAGTACTTTAAGGGGGTATTTATACTTTGAGTCAAAATATATAAATTAAACTTTATCATGTTTAATCCTGTTAAGATTATCCTGTTTGCCAGTTGTATTTGAAGTGCTTTACTCTGCTATTCACATTGCAATTTATATAACAATATCATTAACTGAAAATTGGCTATTGAGGCTAGTGTTTACAATACCAATCTCGAAGTCGCAAAATACTAATCTCAGACTGACATCGCAACAGTATCTATTATAGCACGAATTCTCCAGTCCCTCGCCTCGACAGACACCTCCTTTGCCTTGACCCCCCTCTCATTCCAGCCACGGATGACCTTGCTTTGGCAAGATTTTTTGTTGTTCTTTCAATCCAATCTCATATCATCTTTTTCTTCTTTTATTCACGTGTAGTTCAGATCACAAGTGACACGGCATTAAGAGCATTAGTCAATTTTTTTTTTTCATTCCTTAGTATGAACAGGTCCCTACATTCCACTGTTGATTGTTAGATGTGATATGTTTTCCTTTACTGTCCTCTGAAAACAAGATCCCAGCCTCCAAAGTTCTTGTATTTACTATGTGTGCCATTTCATTAATTACACCTCTGGAAAAATGGGGCACGGCACTCAGCCACGTATGGCACTTTGGGGGTGTCGATTGTGCTTATTCACAGCTTTCATGAATTTATGCTCATTTAGGAGAAGGTGACATTCATCTTGTCTATGCAGGTCGTTTACGATACTTGTGGTAGAGTTACAAGCGTTTGCTGAACCTTACCTGGCAAACTTGTACAAGCCCACCTCATGAAAAAAGTGCAAGAAAGTTAAGAAAAGAATAGAGAGATGTTCCTGCACGAGGCCCATCATGAGAAGAGCTCTCCCCCGTAAGCAATGGCAGTGCTGTGCTGGCTGGTGTAACTGTACAGTTTGTAGTGTGAAAAGATGCATGGGCTGGCTACATTTTGAAGTGCTAATCTCACTCATTGTAAGTGCAGGAAGGGTTTGAGAGGTTACGGATAATATTGGGCTTTTAAAATGTGGTATAAATAAATAAATAAAATGAAAGTGATTTCAGAAATCCAAAATGGTGTGTAACACAAAGCAGAACAAGCACATCAAAGACATGCTTAGTTTGCCCGTTTCCAATTCTGCTCCATCCCACTGGGATCCGCAACACGAATATCACTTCTCTGAAATTTGAACGTTGAAATTTACCAACATCTCCCAGCTGACATTTGTTGAAAGCGGCCTTTAGTAAAAGTCATAGCTGAGTCGTGAATGGGCTGAGAAATGAGGAGATCTGAATGTGTGTGTGTGTGTGTGTGTGTGTGTGTGTGTGTGTGTGTGTGTGTGTGTGTGTGTGTGTGTGAATGAGGTAGCGTAGTGGGTGCATGGGTGGGTGTGTGGGGGTTATAAGTTTTTCCTCTTGGTCTAAGATCTATTATTTTAGAGTTTTCCTAAACTTACCTCAAAATTGTACGATACCATTTACAGTCAAAACCTGAGAAATTGCACATTTACTGAGAGATTGCATGTTTGTTTTATAGCAAATATTTGGATGAAAGTCATTTTTCTGCACATACTATAAAATGAAACTGCAAATTCACTCAGTGGGACTTTAAATAGGATCATGCAGGAGTGATAAGAGGCAAATAGGTTTTCTGAGGCATAACATCAATATTATAACTTCCAGAGCATCATCTGCACCTCACAATCACCTCCTAACTGTCTTAAAAGCCCACAGCACACACACAAAAAGAATGATACAAAATAATATTTGCATAGCTAGGGTTGACTGATTGAAGTCTGTTAAATCACATTTAGAGTATTCTCACAGGGGGCTATTGAAAAGCCACTCAGAATTATAAAACACATTGAAAAACAATAAGACTGGGGTCAGAGGAGTTTTGAATGAAAGGAATCCCTTAGGTGGTGAATTTTGTTTTTCACCAAGGTATAAGCACACTAATATAACACAAAAAAGAACGTTACTAAGGTCTTCCCACCTTCAAGATGTGACCCAGATAAAAAAAAAATAATAAAAAATAAAAACAGTGACATTTTCAGATCATGCCCTCATCAAATATTTATCCATTTCTTATCTCCAGTTTGGAGCAATTGAAATATCATTCAGACACTGGATTCATCTTTTATATTAATCATTACATATTTATTCTGGCATTGTTCCAAAACCAGAATACCCATACAGTTGTCCGCTTAGAGGCATGGCTTAATCCACCTACCAAGGTACGTGACTGAACTGCTGCCCACACACAACAAAGAGAGGACAAAAAGTTTGCTGTAAATGGCAATTCGGTCCTGAATCAAGTTCACTGCTTCTCAATCTTCCCAGACACATTTCAGGAAAATAAAAATAAATAAATAAATAAATATTAGCGATCTAAATCATGAATATTTCTGTGACAAATGACCAATTATCTCATAGGAAGAGAAGTGAAGTGGCACTTCATAATGTTCTGTGCATAATTTGGCATGAGCAAATCATTCTTATAGTGGATCGGAATTTGAATTGTATAAAGCGCATTTCCTTACTGTCTTTGCCCCCCCCCCCCTTCCTCCTCAAAAAAAAAAAAAAAAAAAACAAGAAGAGGAAGAATTCAAAACCCTCACATGCAGAGATAATTTGTGTTTTTCCATCCACTATTCTGCAGCTGCACCACGAAAATCACCTTGGACGCAGAGGTAGATGAAGTATAATGGAAAAGCTAGAACAACACCTGATCACTGCCTAATTATCATTTTCATGTTCGTGTTCATCATTCGAGCTTCAACAGGATTCTCAAGATAGCAGATAAATTATTCACTATCAGGACTAAGTGTAAGCTTCAAACACCGCCAGAGTCAATGTCTCCGCCCGTGTGGACAATTTCATTTCACAGCTTTATCCAAAATCCAGAGGCGTCGTGGCAACTCAGCTAAGTAACACAGTATGCTATTTGATTTTCACCTTTCAACTTTTTTTCCTTCTTTTTTTTTTTTTTTTTTTCCCAGCCAGATTCTCCTCTCGAATCTATCTCATCTGGACTAACTAAGACAGCGGGGAAGAGTTTACTGGAAGCACAATACAAACAATAGTGAAAGTCTCTGGGCTGAAGAAAAAAAAAAAAAAAAAAAAAAAAGGTTTATTGTCCAATTTTTTCATTCCTGTTTCTTAGCAACACACTTACAGTTCAACACAAATAATCATGCCCAAGGACAATTCTCATCGGCCAATAAGAAGAAAGACAGACACACATTTACAATTCTGGGCAAACCTTGCTCTCACTTCAATGCTCCTAAACCCAATGATCTCAGTTAAGATGGGCAGATTTTCAGCTACAACACCTACATTGTTCTCTGCTCCATCTAGATCATCTTTCCAATAATGCATATTCCATTTGGAAAAACAAAAGCTCTGGCAAAACTGTTCTTCAAGTAATGAATTGATTGAGTATTGAGTATTTTTCCTACTTTCCCTCTCTAAATCTAGGACACAGTAGTTTGCCAGTCATTACCGAACCAGGCTTCGGGGTTTTTTCTCATAATTTCCTGAAGTTGCTAGTCTATCTGTTTATCAACTGTTCACATCACTTTTTCTCTTGTCCATAGCCTGTTCTGTCCTTCCATCTAAGAAATCTCAGCCTCGTCGGAGAGAGTGGCTGTAATCAAGGTTTGGTATCTGTGATAGAGTGCTACAAGACTCAAGCTCTGACAAACAGCTTGAGACATGGAAAAAGATTCTGTTATCATGAAGTGATGCAGTTTCAGATGGAAGTTGTTATCTTGATTAAAACCTGGTTTGCTAAATGTAATATTCAATTATAGATAAAGACGGCATAAACAGTACAAATGTAACATCTGAAACTCTTTTTTTTCTTTTCACACACTCAAGACATACACCCATTTACCTCCCTCCCTGCGGACGGTCCGGCTGACATAGAAGACTGTGGCAAGAGACACTTCAGTGAGAAACCGTACTCACTCTCTCCCTGATGTTTTACACTTTTCTTTCTTTGTTTCAGTTGAGACATGGACAGGTTATGATTTTCACACTCACAGACAAGAACCAGCAGTTTGTCTTTTGAGTACATGCAGCAAGAGAGGCAAACTGACCACAATCTGACTGAACCCATCACAATAGGGGGCATAAAAGAGTCTGTCAATTCTATCCGACAGTTACCTGCCCACCTCTCAGTTATTGGAAACTCAAAAGAAGAAGTGAGCCTCTATCGTAATGTCTGGCCTGTTATGTGGTAGTGCTTGCGGCCTGTTTGAGTTCTGTGCCCTGATGGATGATGGGAAAAGCAGTGGACACATTGAGACATAAACTGGGGCAAAATGGAAGATATCTAAAATGTTATTAAAATGTGGAGGGTTTTTTTTTTTTTTTTAGGGCATTTCAGGAGTAGGGGGTTGGAGCTGCCTGTATTACAACGGTACAAGTTGGAAACGTGAATTTATTTTTTTTTTAAATAACTGACACATCTGTTTCAATGCGGAAGCATATGTTGAATAATGAATCCTGTTTTTACGCTGAGCCAAAATAAAATTGAGCATTATTCAGAATGATAGATTTTTTTTTTTTTTGCATTGAGAATCTTTCTACCTAAGACATTAATCATATACTGCAAAGTTTATTAATACAATGCAGACCTCTCATCAACGACTCTCTTTTGGAGAACCATAAAAAAGGAAACTCACCGAAGCGTCCATGTTTGTTACGCAACCATCCTCAAGCCTTAATGCGTCGTAAGGTTTTAAATATGTGCTATGCCAATGTGCAGCCCTGACCGTGGCATTGGGCTGTCTTCAAAGTGTGTTTTCGCTGGCCTGCAGTGGTTGTTGATGTTCAGTGCAGACCAGGGGCTTTCACCCTGGGCAATATGCCATGGCATAATGAGACATTTCAGTTCTGAAATTCAAAATCTGACAGAATGCATTAAAGCAAAAGAGCAGAAGCGGGAGACTCAGCCAGGCTGAAGCAATGCCCTCCTATTCCACTAACTGTGTCACCAACGTGATCACGTTAGTCTGTAGACTAACACTGTAAGACTTAGCGCCACGTATTCAGAAATATGCTCTTAACAATGGTTTTAACAAGCCCTTTTCAATCTCTTTGAACAAATTCAGCAGGTACAAAGAAGCAGAACCACGAAAAAACACCTTGGACCGCGACTAAATTCAATCATTTTGCGAGTAAAACTGTAATTATGATCATTTTAAGAACTTAACTGTGATAATTATGAAAACGCTTAAGTATATGTCTACCTGTACATTCTCTACCATTGCATGCTCTCGAATATTTGATGTCTGAATATTTTTTTACCGATACAACCTCTCTTAAGATCGTTTTTTGGATCTAGCAAAAGGACAAGTTATAAATCATTAAGGCATCATTCTTATGCTCTGTTGCTAAACAACTAAACAGAGAATCAAGAGAACTGGCAGTTAGTTGACTGTTGTTTATTGGCAGCAGGTCTGTGTCTTGAACACTTAGCAGTGAAGTTAAAATGTTAACAGTCCCTCCGCCGTATCCAAGTTATGACCAGAGAAAAAAAAAACCCTCTGAGGAAGAGATCTCACTGTTTTTCTCACAGGAAATATGTCACAAGGAAAAGAAAAAAAAAAGGAAGATCGGGTAAGAGCGAGCCAAGTCGATGTCTATTTATGGAGACAAGTCAAAAAGAGTCGCTAAATGAAAAGCTGGCAATAAGTGGGATCCAAACTTATGTCACTTGGGAATTTTTTTTTTCTTTCTTTCTTTCTTTCTTTCTTTCTTTCTTTCTTTCTTTCTCTGGCTGAAAGTCTGTGAAAACAACTGTGAGGTCGTCTTTGCGTCGGGCACAACTTTTATGTTTGGGAGGAATGCAACACATTCCATCTGTTTGGTCAAACTTCACAAACAAAAAGGCCATCGTCACTTTCTCTGACAACTCTTAAAACTCTTTTAAATATCGGCGTGTAAAAAAAAAAAAAGAAGAAAAAAAAAATCGCAGCTCCACTCCATATCAAATCTCTCAAAGACAAAATGAATGCTCGGACGACTAATTTATTTCTGCCTGCTGTGCACAGCTCTACAACTGAGGTCTAGAACAACCACACATTTCCAACTGAAGTCAGATTCACTCTTTCAAGACCTCTCTATTCATCTTTTCGACATCAGTTCCTTTCAATTACTCTCCCTATCCAATGAATCCTTCAGTTTGCCCAGGCCTATAAAGCAGCACAGTGCTTTCCAGGATACTTCATTACACTTTAACAGAGATTGGACCCTTCACTTTGGCATTGTCTTAAAACACAAACCACTATTATATGATGAAAGGACAAAAATGCTGGCAAACTATGAGAGAGTTATAGAGGTCTTACCTTGCCCACGTAAAGGGGGTCATTGCCTGTGTACTCCTCCAGCACAAAGAACTGGTTCCACACCCAATTTCTCTTCTGCCTACGTAGGTTTCCCCAGGGTCCTCCAGGAGCATTGTGGAGCTGTTGAGTGGCCCCCAAGCTGAGACTTAAGCCCCAGCAGCCCATCTCCTGCAGAGGGAGCAGTAGAGCCAAGAGCCAGACTGAAACATACATGAGACGGCAACTAGGTCTCATCTGAAGGCTCGGTGAAAAAGAAAAAAAAAAAAAAAAAGACTCCACCAGTGAATACAAAAAAAATAAAAAATAAAAAATACCGTTTCGAGCTACTGAAGAGTTGGCACTTAGTTTAGTCTCTTTGTTTCATGAAGAAAAAACTTGTGATGTGTAAAAACATTAAAAAGAGTCTGAAACAGGAAGAGTCTACAGCCTTGGAGTTTATGATGTTGTTGTTGTTCTAGGATCTGAGCATAGGTAATAGGAATGGAAATAGCCCCACAAAGAAGACAAGGAAGTTGTCATTGAACGTGGATCTAGAGGGGTCAACGATGAAGAGACACTGTTCTTCATGAGAGAGGTGTAAGTGGCACCTATGAAAAGAGAGAGAGAGAGAGAGAGAGAGAGAGAGAGAGAGAGAGGAAATGCCATCAGCAAAATTGTCACAGTGACCGCAGTCACTTTGTACACCAAGTATTATGCCTGCTGATGCAATGATAATGGTAACTGATGGAGTAAGTGACAAAAAATGAATGGAAAAACGTCAAAAAATATGGTCAGAATAGTATTCTTGACTTACATAAACAACATGTGTATCTGTATTTTACCAAAATCAAAGAGACTGATGTCAAAGATTAACAAGAAAGTATAAGTTTGATCCCACCTCTCTCTCTCTCTCTCTCTCTCTCTCTCTCTCTCTCTCTCTCTTGCTCTCTCTCTTTCTGTAACACACGCACACACATACACACACTGTGTAACTTGTGACCAAAAGGGACAAGAGATGTGGGTGTTCAGAATGTCAATTGATGGACTTTCTGCTTTTATGTGCTGAATACCTCATTATAGAGGAATTACCTCGACGAAGGTTATTACCTACGCAGTGTGTGTGTTTTTTTCTGTCCTTTTCCCCTCACACACCAGTAAGCATGACATGGTTCACTACTGAGCAGCAACAAGCCTTATGATCTATGTGGCAAGTCCTCATCCACAAGATTAAAAATAAATCTGAGCTGTCAGCAACATGACGGCCTAGCTCTCTCCTGACCTCTACTCCCAGTGGTCTCTTATTGTGTATGTACAAATGCTAGTACACTGCTGTCACTACCACACACACCTCTGTCACTACCACACACACACACACACACACACACACACCATTCCAGTCAAAACCATTTCTTGACATCTCACCCCCAAAAGACCAGCGGAACTATGCATGCCTCTACCACAATTTGATGCTGTCTTCATCCTTAAAGTCTACTCCATAAATTGGCTTCTTTGACTCTTCTCAGGGGAGATCATTGCTGGCATTGCTTTTATGGTGTTTTCCTTCTTCAGAACAGAAGCAGGCAGGAAGTGTTCCAGACAAGACTTGACAAGAGAGCAGACACGAGTTCAAATCAAAACTGTCATCCAAAAACTGTTACATTTTGCCGAACCGCCCACTACGCGTACAATGGGGAGTTTGGCAAACATCTTGGACGACCGGACAACAGGCCAATTTAAGCTTTTCTCCAGGGGGTCAGTCAAAATTTCAAAGACCATATAAATCCCCTGGGGGTGGGGGCGCCTAGGGGTGGCAGCGAGATTGGTGAGAGATCCATGGGGCTTCTTCCACACATTTATTTTCTGTAAGACCTTTCTTTTTACCCCTCCTCTACATATTGGCAGCTTCCTAGGTGCTGGAGATAATTACTTCGCCATACACTGACCCCTCTCTTCCCACACACGCACTCATTTTCACTCTCTCTCTTTCTCTCTCTCTCTCGTTCATTCCGCCTTTCTTTGCCCTGAGCAAAACAAAAAGAGCTAGCACCACATCCAGTGAACTTTTTTTTTTTCAACCAATGCATGTTTTCCTTCCTTAACAAAATGATTATCATTTCAGGATCGTTAACATATAGCTTAATCACACAGGCACACGAGTTTTGAACAGGGACGGGAAGCATGAGAGATTGTTCGGAAACATTTCCCGTCCCACGGTGTCAACATGGAAGCAGGTGCTGGTCTAACACCACCGTCCAGAGTTGAAAGTCTCCTATGCACAGCTTCCATTACAGGGAGCCGTTTTCTTCCTCCATCCAGAGGAAACTTTCAAGGTCATTCCTCGACCTCTGAGGCGAGACACATCTTAACGACTCTGGCTGAGGAAACAGGTGCTCCCTCACTCACACTCAGACTCCTGTGAAATAAGAGGATGCATAGTACCTGCTTCTGCCCGAACGGTTTTAATGGTCGCGGTGGAAAGTAGAGCAGATCTACCTCCAGGGCGCCGGGAGGGTTGCGACCAAAGCACTGTATCAGAAAGACTCTGTGTGAGGTCAGATGGTGCTAAGCAGTGAAATTAATGCCTCTTATTGGTCTGAGTCTGAGCAGCACCAAAAGGAGCAGAGGAACAGCAAAGCACTGCCGGAGGTCAGAGAACTTGCAAATGCAAAAGGCGTCAATAAAAGAACGAGAGAGAAAAAAAAAAAAAGAAAGAAAGAAAGAAAGAAAGAAAGAAAGAGAGAAACCTTTAACAGTTCTGACATATTTTCTCTCCAAGTGTCCATGTGATGATCTGGGTTGAAATGATTTTTGCTTATGCCTTTTCGTTACGTACAGGTGGGAGATGAATTCAGCGCCGTGTTACTAAATGACTCTTCTATTAATCACCACTGTATCATACAGTTCTGAATTGGCTTTTCAGATCTTTTTCAGTTTGCTCTCTTCCATCATTAAATCTAGTATACTGAAGTCTCATAACTACTTTAAAGATCTGTGGACTGAAAGAAATTCCTGTCAGACTATCAGATTTGGAGTTATTTTCAAGGTTAAAGAGGTCTTTCAAAGCCAGTAAATTGAAAAACAAATGTTTGTGCTAATAAATAAATAAGTTGAAGCCAAATTCCTCTTGCTGTCTTACATGAACAGGTTCCACGAAGCTTTCCACAGAAATGTTACAGTTAAAAACTCAATTGTCTGTTCTTCAGAATTAATCAAAGACTGTATTTGATAACATAGCCAATCTTCTCTAAAAGAGCAACAGAGAGAGCAATGCTAAGACAGAAATAAAAGTACAACTGATACTCTCACTCTCTCTCTCTCTCTCTTTTTCTTTTTCTCGGGATGCTAATCCCATTCACCAGCATCACAACTCACAACGGGATTACCGGTGTTTAGCATCCGACTGCTCATTTTCTGTTCTTTTTCATGTCGCTCTTTAAAGTGATTGGGTGTTCACGGTACTCAATCAATCAAAGAGAAAAGAGTGGAAAATAAATTGAGTGTCAGCTCAAGAGAGGTTCACACAGCTGGGCCTCTGTCGCACTCCGCAGACTTCCACCGAAGACCTTTGCCCTTACACAGGTATTTTAGTCACAGAGGTAAAAGGGCGATTTAAAAACAGCAAAGGACCAGTATTTTAGGGGAAAAGAAAAACAAGTAGGAGGAGTCCGTGGATACGACTTTCTTTTTCATCATTCGATTTTGCAGACTCTTATGGGTCAAACCAACACCTATTCTTATCTCAATCATGCATCATTTAGTCTTTGAGACCAGAGGAAGTTTCTGGAATGGAATGACAGGAAAGGAGGAGTGAGAAGAAGACATGGTACCTTTATAATGGGACAATCAGACCAACATTACGTTCAGAGTGTCTTGTTTAATACCTGCCTGTGCCAGGAAATCTTGTATGGCTGTTTTATGTTAAACTGTGATTACATGTTCGTTGTATGCAGCCATATTGCTATATGCTCTATAACAAGCAGTAATATATATATATATACACACACACACACACACACACACACATATATATATATGTGTGTGTGTGTGTGTGTGTGTGTGTGTGTATGTGTGTGTATACACACATATATATATATGCACACAAAAACATTTACACAAGACATCTTGCACCTTGTTTTCATCAGGTAAATTTAAAGGACATAGAGAAATACACTAATTTTGAATTTTGTTTGCGGTTATATCACTGAAAGCATAATGTGTGCATGCTACACTGACATCTTGAGAGACTACAGAATAGAGAATATTACAGAGGATTCCATTGACCATGGTCCCTCTGGGGTTTGGAGGACGCTAAATACTATATGGTTTCCTGCAGGTCCAGGCCAACACCAAATGTAACTAAAAACATATTATCTATATAAGTCAAGTTCAGAAGGGAATATACCTGTGTTATTTGTCTTCTTCAAATAGTAAATTAGAAGTTGTTGTCAAATGTTATGAAATATCATCACATATTCATGGGTCTTGATAAGCCCATAGTGATGTTGATAGCACCTTCTCCTTTAAGGGTGATAACACATTGCTTGGATATCAGGTGGAACACTAACTAATATAGTTATGTAAAGGATTAGCCCTGGATTAGACTCAAACCACTGACCTCAGGGTTGGAAGTCAGATGCTCTGGAAAGTGAGCTAAAGGCTCAATCTAATAGCTCAGTATTTTGAAGTTCAGGAGAAGATGGGGGAGGGGTGTCCATGGCATTGCCCTTAGCAGGTTCACCTCCCCTACACTAAGCACCACCTCCACCACCCCAACACACACACACACGCACGCACACACACACACACATACACACACACACCCCAGCCTAGAGAGTAAGCTCAGACTGATAGCTCCGTCCCCCAGGGCATCTTTTCAGAGACACTTATACAGGTATACCCACACTGGCTTTACGCGCTGGATTCAACTGGCTTACCTTCGCGGTAGTTACACATGTTGTACATGAAAAAGTCAAAAAGGTGTGTTTGCCTAACGGTCATGAGGGTCTGTAGCGCAATGCACTTTTGGCGAAGTGTGGGACAGACAAAAGTGATGGCAAAAATGCTCCGATCACAAAACAGGCGAAGAAACCTTTTTTTTTATTCCATTCTCAGTAAAGCAACGGCGGATCAATACAAGAATTAAGTACTCTAATTTTACATGAGCAAATGAGGGAAAGTTACCTCTCTTTGACTTAATTAAAGACTTATTTTGTCCAACTATTTCGCAATGAAAAATAACGGCACTAAAGTATCACTGTCTCAATAAATCTGCTTTAAACTGAAAACATCGTTGTGGTTATACTTGTGTTTTAATAGCGGCATAATAGCATAATCGTCCATTATAATTCGTTGCAGGTAGGAAGTATGAGTTGGCTGTCAGTATGTAAACATTTATAAATGTTGCCTTCATAAGAGTTTGCACTTTAAAAAGCATAGGTAATTTACAATATCCGAAACTAGCACAAATAATGAAAATAAACGAAGGAAAGCCCAGAATACAAATTAGCTTTCACCTCTTGGAGAAATGCCCAGAATATAATACACGCGATTTATCACCACCTGTAAAAACTTTATTGCCTAAGTAGACGCCGATGAATTTATCTGAACTGCCTACCATATCATGTGCTTTACTTAAGGTGAGACAAGTTCCTCTGAAACACCCAAGGTGTTTTTCAATAGAGCATTAAACTGTTAATTCCAGGTTTTGTCTCAACAGAACTTAACACATGTGCCTACTGGACTTTTAGCATATCATACGTCTCGTGCTGATTCTACGGTACTGGCAATGCTTACGCATACTGTCAAAACGGGTTTGACTGTTTCCATTGCTCTGGTCACGCGATATCTCCCAAACAGATCAGCCTTAGGCACGGGCATCGCAGCTGAGAAACACTCATAACAGAGGCGCAGCAAACAGTAGACATATTAAGTTGCGAACGATGCCTAGTATTGCTTATTCTTCTAACGTGTAGGCGTAGACAACATCTCAAAATGTTCCTTTTTTGAGCTGTGCCTTTTAAGTTATTCCCCTGTTAGAGCATTCAAACTCAAAGCATAGGCAAAGTATTCTCTCATCACGACTTGATTTATAGGCTACAGGATGTTAAAAGACAGGGGGAAAAAATACCCCTAATCAAGTTCTGCAGTGAGAGAAAAGTACCCTGCTGTCTGGCTGAGTAGTCTTACTGCGAAGCCCTCTTAACAGCACTGGCTTCGCAGTTCCTTTTCTGACATGAGAACTTCTTCATGTAACCTATACCACATGGTTGTCAAAAAATAATAATAGCCAGTGTCAAGGGAAATCTGAAGAGAGGGAATGGCACTTCACCAAAACAGCCTACTGTCACTCGTTTATACGCATACTACAAAGTTAGTTGTCTATACTCTAAACACATATATCTGACTCACGGGATCTTTCCAGACGACAGCAGCATAAGAAGCATTTCAAAAATTAAGGTAAAAGGTCCTTGTCGGCAACATGCCTCCAAAAGTTCAGAGAACGTCTAATTCAGTAAGCCACCGCAGAGGTCCGTTGTCCACTGAATACTAATGAAAGAATTAGCGACCTCTCCATGCCAGATATTAAAGATTAAAGCCAATAATTTAATCAGCATCAAAGCGACAAAGCATATAATGTATTAGAGTACAGTTCACAAACACTGAAATCAAACTTACATTTACTTACTTGAGAGGAATCGTCTAGGTGCCTATTCACTCTTCAGCGTAGTGTTTAAGGCAAAAAAAAAAAGTTATAGTCTACGGCCATCAAACCCTTGAAAGCACAGATGCAAAATATTTTGTTTCAGTTTTCCTTTCGCCAGACATCATTTGTATTAATGTCGCCAAAAATATAAAATGAGTCGACCCCGCTAAATCCCCCTTTGCGAACAAATGACAGTGTTTAAAGAAACGCGTAAAGGCAGAACGCGCCCCGCAGTAGATGATGCAGAGTGTTCGCCTCGCGCTCTCTCTCTCTCTCTCTCTCTCTCTCTCTCTCACTCTCTCTCTCTGTTGCAGTCACAACTGACGCGCGTGATATTGTGGCTTAAGTAAATCTGACGGGCTTCTCCGTCTCGAACTGCATGATTGTTGGCTCAGCTTGGCAACTCATCTTTTTGAAAGCAGGGATACTCCAACACACCGAGCGTCACTGACACACTGGATGTTCGAGCCAAGACTGTGCAGCTTTTTATGAGACTGGGCGCTATGTTCAGTGTCTCGCTGCTACTTTATGTATTGGGAGGTTTTAAATGGCTCGAACCAGGTGTGTGGAACAAGGCATTGTCTCCTTTCCTACAACTGCCTCCTGACACACACACACACACACACACATACACACTGGTAATAGCCACGGAGGGTGTTTTGTTATGTGATATGAGTTGATGTTTAGGCTGAGTTTTAATATGCACTCGGTACTAGGTGCAAATATGTAGTCTGGGGCACGTGAAGAAAAGCTTTTTACAGATGTCGAACTGAATGTGAATTGAAGTGGCCTGCAGTCAGACTATTTAGCCAGAGCCACAAAATTTACATTTGACATATTCTCGAAATATTCTGTACTCTCTTATGCATATGCACACAGAACACCTCGATTTGCCTGCATTTTTGTTTTTTTCGGAATTCACGTGAATGACACTTTAATTACTCCCACTGTGAAAGTAGAGGACTATTCAGGTTAGAAACAGTGCATTTTTCTTTTTTTTCTATTTGCTTATAGGATAAGTATTTTGTGTCCCTGAAGAAGGTTTTTTTTTTTTTTTAATCTAATTAGTGAGTTGCTCTTTTTCCGGGGCAAGAAGAGAAGATCACGGAAAGGTTGACCTCTCTTGGATACTGGTGCTCCTCTGTACTTCAACAGCTTGGGAATAAATCAGCTTTACACATTTATTTTGTTTTGTTTTGTTTTGTTCTCTCTCTCTCTCTCTCTCTCTCTCTCTCTCTCTCTCTCTTTCTCTCTTAATTAGCAGAGTCTTTACTAACTCTTTAGTTACACTTTTCAACTATGTGAGACCTTTTCAAATAAACACACACACACACACAATCACAAATGTTTTTAAACTATTGATCAAATAAGATTGAAAGGCCTGATTTTTTCACACATAAACACACGCACACACACACACACACACCAACACTGTTTGTGCATGTGAATAAATGCATAGATGTACACGCATGTATGCATGCACATAGACACACACACACACACACACACGCATGCACACACACATGCACGCGCGTGCTCACACACACACACACACACACACACACGCATACATGTGTACGTGTGTTAATGTGCAACTGTCCTTTCTTCCAAGCATTGCCCAGCCAAAAGAGGGAAGCAACCCAAACCAATACACAGAGCAGCCTCTGTCTGTCAGAATGGGAAGAGCAGGCAACCTGGAGAGGGGGGGGGGGGGGGTGGCAGCAGAGGCAGAGGCAAAATTTAGGGAGAAGGTCAGCCTCCACCTTTTATCTCTCTCTCTCTCTCTCTCTCTCTCTCTCTCTCTCTCTCTCTCTCTCTTTAGATTCCTTCCATTACTCTTTTCCCCTCAGTAACTAAATGTTAATATAGGCTAAGTGTCTGAATGGAGGAATGGAGAGGATTTTCACAAGGGAAGAGAGAAAAGACATCAGAAAACAGCTCTAAACAAGAGAGCAACAGAGAATAAGCAGGACAAACAGAGCAGTGGTGATGCAGACATAGAGAAAGAGCAAGAACAATGCAGAGAGATATACTGTAAGGATAACAAAGAGAAGAAGAACTTAGAATAGAAAGAGACTATTCTAAGAGAAAGAGAGCGAGAGAGAGAGAGAGAGAGAGAGACAGACAGAAAGAGAGCGAGAGAATAGATGTAAGGAGGGAGAAACACAGAAACTTAAAAACAAAAAAGAAGGAAAGAAAGATAAAGAGAGGGAGAGAGATAGGGAGACACAGATGGAGAAGAAAGAGATGCAGGAGAGAGAGAGAGAGAGAGAGAGAGAGAGGGAGTAATGGGAAGAACCAGATGCAGGAGGGGAGCAGAGGAGAGAGCTGTAGTTCAGTGGTGAGAGTTATTTAATTGGAGACTGACACAGAGAGCTGTGCTGACCAACTCAGTCCAATCAATCATTCCATGCTCCTGAGACTCCTACCGCCACTGTCACCTGCCCCTTTCCCTCCCCTCTCGTCCCTGGAGCCCGACGACTACCCACACCTCCGCCCTTCACTCCTCCAGACGTGTCACCTACCCAACCCTACAAACCCCCATCCTCAATCCAGCCACCCACCTCGAACACCTCCTCTCACGCCGAGACCCCACAATGCACTTGCCAAGGTTTGCATGCTTGGTATGTTAATTGACGTGACCAACAAGGCAGATCTTGACTGATAGTCTATAAATGGAAGTATTTACAAGAGCTGTGGAATGAATAGTAAATCTTTGAGAAGGAGTGAGTGGAGGAAGTAGCATTTGTTTTTATCACAGTGTGGGAGATGTCTCCCTCTTTTTCTCTCTAGAGAAAGGAGTTGCTCTTTGGCTCTTTGTCTGTACATCTCTATGACTCTATAGTCCAAGGTATTTCTGTGTTCTTATGTTCAGCATTCCACAGGAGTCTTTGCTAATTACCATTCCAGTTTACCAGCAGGTCATATCACTGAACATGTCACACACACACACACACACACGCACACACGCACACATGTGCACACGCACCCACATACACACACACACACACACACACACATCCCAAATTAATTAAAAGAAAATTTTGCTTCGCTACATATTTAATTGGATTCTAATCAGTATGTTTTCTATCGGTACACACATTTCATCAAAAATGATTTTATTTTCCTGAAGTTTGAGTTTCAGATCATCAAAGTGCAACCAGTGATTAGTATTGCATTTTCACCCAAATGTTCTAATATATAATCTGCTATGATACATTTTTTTTTTTTTTTTTCAAATCGCTTCATCTCAGTTTCTATTTTTTTCTTTTTAGTCTGTTCATATAATCACTAGGTCTATTCATGCTGTAAGACCAGTCTCTAAAATACAGCTAGCCCATAAACTCCATATGCGTATAGCCAAAGTCACAACACGCTGGACTGAACAACTGATCAATAATCTTAGTCATGTTTTGATGGACTTTATTTATGTACTAATTTATTTATATATTCATTCATTCTCAATAACTTCTACTTGATGTCACCGCACATGTATGATTGCCGTACCGATTTTGATGTTCCAAATAAAGTATTGATTTCTAGCATAAGCAGAACAGATTTCTGTTTGATTTATCCTGTCGTGATTCCAAGAACAGCTGTCTATAATTTCTGCAACCATGATTATCACATAATCTCAGCATAAAGCACAAAGCACAAATAACCCATGTGATTACTTTAAGTTCAATAACTCATATAGATGGAAAGACCAAGAACTAACATTATGTAAGTATATGCACTGTTTTTTTTTTTTTTTGGTTCTCATTTTTGACAATGTGCAGTGCTCTCTGTAATGTAATACATACATTATTGTGAGTGGAAAGAGAAGTTTGGATGATGGCCAATAGAGACTAGCAGAACTTTGAATAACATGAAGGAATACATTAGAGTAATGAGTTGGGTTCGTGTGGAGTTGCTAATATCTATGATCATAGACATTCCTGCTGCTATAATGAAATAAAAGAGTTCCATTGTGGGGGGGTGGGGGGGGGGGGCGCTTGATAGTTATTCCAACAGATATAATGGGTTCAATTTCCTCGCTTTTTTTTTTTTTTTCAAAAGATGATACATTTACTTAATGCTTCTATGGAAGATAAGCGCTATTAAAAAGATTTTTTTAATGCAATGAAAATGAAGACTTGCTTACTTTTAGATGCTTTCTCTGAAAGGGTTATCTTGTGTATCTGAGGTACAACAAGAAAAAAGGAGGTCAGTTAAAGGAGATCTATTAGTTTAAATGTCTGACCACAGCTGGAAAAAAGTCAGTGTCAACAAAGCAATTCAACATGTTCACTGACAATGGTAATAGCCAGTGTATTTGTGTGTGTGTGTGTGTGTGTGTGTGCGTGCGTGCGTGCGTTTGTGCATGCATACGTTCATGTGTGTGTGTGTCTGTCTGTCTGTCTGTCTCTCTGTTTCTGTGTATATCCAACCTTTCTGAAGTTCACCAAGTGGGGAAACAGCATTAGAGATACAGGCTCTTCAATGCCATATTGAGTACTTTTATTCAAACTCTTGTCATTTTCCTTTGTAATTATTTAAAAAAAAATACAGAAAATTACAAAATTGAAGGAAATTAAAAGAGTTTTACAAAAAGGTGCCTGTTTTTATTTTGTTTTTCAAGGAAGGGAATTTTTGCCATGATCAATAGTTTCAGGTAACACTACGCTTGACTTGAATACATATTTCATAAGTTGAAACCAATATAATCTCCTATAACACTACATGTAACTACCTCTACTAGTCCCTTTAGTGGCAATATTTTGATTGATTTTGATTTCCTACAGATAATTCTCTGTAATGTAGTGGCAGGCTATATTCTACAATGCAAATATGAAGACAAGCATTCAAGTTGCACTAAAAATACTCTACATAATGGAGCATATTACATGTTTCCTGGACAATAACTGCCTCATTAATGTGAAAAAAAACCTTGTAAACATGAGGAAACATTGAAATATAGCAGCAGGACAGACAGCAGAACCTTGTTTCACTGCCAACTAGTGAAAAGCACCACAATCGCTGTTTAAATTACAAACTCTTCCACTTTCTTTATGGTTTCACAATATTTTACTCACTGCTCATG
>NC_044497.1:8457500-8500000 GCF_902362185.1 Chanos chanos | reverse complement strand
CCAGCGGGATAACACCGGATTTTCTAAAGGAGGCTCTCACGTTGATGTTATTAATTATCACACAAACGAAAGCAACAAGTGTATTCATCAGTACAGAAGGTGGAAAGCACGATAACTTCTTTGCAGTCTTACACTTTCATATTACTCTGCTACTCTTTATATTGATGGCCAAATGTAGGGCTACACTAACATGGGAAGATTCTTGTAAGCAATGAGCACTTGATATTGAGTTAAGACATGAGTGTATATTAATGGATTTTTAACCCTGCTACATGGTGTTTGATGGAGATCCCAGGCAAGGAGGAAATGAACTTGGTGACAATGGACACAGTTCAGTTGTATTTTGATCATTCTTATTATCAGCATGACAGCAGCAGTGGCTTAATCAGCATGGTATTAACATCATTATCAGTGATTATTCAATGTGTATTCAGTTAGGCCAAAGGTCTGTTACTGGAACTTTCTGAATCAAAAGTAAAGTATTAACAAGGAAATTTGCAAATGTGAGACAACGTAAATATAAAAAGATTTAAATGTATGGCCACTGGAATGTGAATGATTGAATAGCATAGTTCAAACATTTATAATAGAATATAGAATAGAATAGAATAGAATAGAATAGAATAGAATAGAATAGAATAGTGAAAAAGTATGAAGAAAATATGAAATGAAATGCGATATGAATGAAGAATGAAGAGTTGTAGCCCAGTATTTTGTCACATTCACAAAGACGTGGAAAACATTTTCAGGATATAGTTTGTTGTGTATCTGATACACAAGACAATTTAAAGTAGGTCACCATTTTCAGTCTTCAGTATTTTCAGTATTCAAGTCTCAGGCCCAGGTTCTTCTGAAACAAATAGCAACATTATAAACACATCTAATTTACTACAAAGGCATTGGCCCAGCCCCCCCCCCACACGCACGCACACACACGCGCACACACACACACACACACACACACACACACCAACACCCAACACTGCACTCTGCTATAATGGAAACGCATAAAACACCCCCAAAACCCTTAATAGAATTAAGTGAAAATACATAGAACAGATTTAACATGCATAACCAAATGCAACACAGTGCAGTGTCCTGAGCAACGCATTAGACTGTCCTGAAAATCAACTCAAATGGGCATTTGCACAGTCCAAGTCTCTTATGATGATAAATAGCGAGCAAACAGAGCATTAAAGTCATTGTTGGATGTCAACGGAAAGAACAGCACATTCTTTTCTCCTCCAAGGACACACACACTCCTCATAATTCACAGATTCCACCCAAAACGTGAGTGTTTACTATCAATCTATTTGGCGTTTCACGTTGTCGTGATTCCGGCTGAGAGGAGCACGAACTGCCAAATGAAAAAATAATAATGAAATAACGTGGATGAAATTGACGCTACCAGAGACAATGAAATTGTTATTGGGAATAGGCACTTTTTTGCTTCTCCCTTGTTAGGAAATTTTAAGAGAGTCTCTTCAGCACAGTTGCCAGATGAAGAAAAGAGAGGAGAGCACAACAGTGTCCTCACCTGTATAAAACATGAAAACACAAAAAGGACTGAAAAGAGCAGGAGACAAGGGTAAGGAGAGCGAGACGTGAGAAGAAACGTGTATTATCGAAACGCAGTATTCTTCCACACAAGCAGTTTGTTTCCTCCTGTTTCCCTTTTCTCATCCTGTTTCATATGTTTCTGCAGAGTGAAGTAAAGAGAGTATATGTAAGAGAAGTCAAAGCTTCTCCATCACCATGTCAGAACTTTGAATTCGACAACAAAGGAGCCACAGTTGCTTTGACTGACAGTCGATTCCTCTGAGACTAGTCCGGCGACCAAGGTCACATGACTCAATGAGACAGGGGGTAGCATGGGTCAAAGACGACCGTCGGAAGTTTCATCTTGAACAGGTCGCCATTCAAACTCCCCCACCCCCCCGGGGGACAACGCCGAAGGATCTCCCGTTTAGTCGGTTCGATGGCTGTGTTCACAAATACATGATCGACACAGAGAGATTTCTTCAGTGTACACTCACCGCTGTGTGCCTGAAATATTTTAAAAGTTACTGTATGGGACAACTGCACTTTCATGGCTTTTGGGCCTTGTATGTTTAAACTGTGTTATATTACATTTATGTAATTAACGCATAATAATATTTTGTTTCATATGTTGCCAGGATTTTCTGATCCTTCAGTGTATTATTATGAAATGCAGATAGACTGTTTGAAAGGCAAATGCATTACTGACAGTCTGAAGTAGCCTTGTATTAAATATCTGTAGCACTTGTTCATTTCACAGTGTTTATTAAGTTGTTTTTCCCTCAAATCACGCAAAGGTAATAATATTGTTGATATGAACCGGGACTTGTATTTCTCAGTTTTGTGACAAGGGCATGTACAGTTGACAAAGTTGTATTACTTCGCTCTAAAAAATCCTGGGTTAAAAACAACCCAACCCAATATTTGACAAGAACGCTGGGTCAGAATGACCCTGAAAATTGGTCTTACCTATCAACCCAATACTGGTTTATATTGACCTCTTTGTTGGGTTTATTTGACTTACCAATTATGTTATTATCTCTGTGTTTTCACACAGGTATTTTTAAAAATTACATTATACTAATACATCACAGTGAAATAGGGCCAGATGGTATCAGCCAAAATACATTTAAACAATTTAAAGAGGGATATAACTTTAGAAGATACATACCATATTTTAAAGCTTTTTTATTTTGTAACAGTTCATAAGAAGTACATTCATAAGACATACTACATTATTTCATTACAACCAAGAGTTTAGATTCTAAAAGAAAGAGACTCTAAAAACAGATAAAAGTAAGACAATCGTAAGTCATACGTTATCAGTCATACATCATCTCATTACAAAGTGTTTAGATTCTAAAAAAAAAGATAAGCAGAGTGAGACTTGCAACGCTGCCCTCATCTAAAAGAAGAAAACCGTCGTCATCTATTGCCTCATCTGAAACACAGGAAACAAAAGTTGTATGTTGTAGTTCTCATAATGGCACAAATCATACAGCTAACACACTCCCCCGCCCCAGCCCTTAGACATACATCACACATTATAAGTATTATAATAAGTATAAGTATTGTTAATAAGTGTTGCAAAATTCCATTGCCGAAAGTTTCAACAATAAAATGTTTACCTGCAAAACTAACTATGAGCTCTGAAAGTTGCCATTTCGTCAGTTTGTCTCTGACAAAGCTGTCCATGTTTGTACATACAAAGGCTGCAGGAAAAACACAAATCTATCGAATACAAAATCGATGAAGAAAAGTAAACTTGTACGGAAGTAGCCAATGCAAAGAAGACGTTAGCTTGTAATGCTAGCTAGCTAGATTGTTCGACTGTTCGGTAGTTGATGGCCTACGTTTGTGATTAGCCAAGTGAAAGATGGCAGCGAACTGGGAATCAACTATTGGCACGTCATTCAGCTGCCTTCATAGTAGGGCGAGTTTATATATGCACAACATAATATTACAAACCTCAGTCTTTGTAATGGTAGTCTGCCCCCCCTGTCATTCCGGGCAAAAAAAAAACATCCATTGGAAAAAAAGGTGCTTTTAAATGTAGTATGACCCAAAGGCTGAGTTGTTTCGTCCCAGCAACCCAGCGGCTTGGTAAGATTATGTAAAATCTGGGAGAGGAGGGGAGAGGCACTGTCTACAACCACTAACCCAGCTGCTGGGATGCAGAAAACAATAACCCAACAAAAGGATCAACATCCTCAACCCAGCCTTTGGTTTGAAAAAACAACCCAGCATTTTTTTTTTTTTTTTTTAGAGTGAAAGTTTAATGAGGCATCTACTCCCAGGTATGCAGTAGGCTACACGGTGCTTGCATGTACTGTACTTACAGACTCACAGCTGTAGCCTACACTTTTCAGGTCTCTCCCTGTTCTAACACACCTGCTTTAGCTAATCAAGGGCTTGATAATTCGCTGATGAGATGAAGCAGTGATAGTCGGGGAGTGATTTAACATTTGCCATGCTGGAGGCCTCCACAAGCAGGACTGGAAACAGTGGGACTCAGGGTACCAATAGTGTGTTTTATTTCAATATTTGTTTTTATTATATATATATGTGTGTGTGTGTGTGTGTGCATATATATATATATATATATATATATATATATATATATATATATATATATTATTTTAAATGATAGTTAATGTCATCAAGCTGAGCAACTTTTTCCAAAGAATAGACTTTTTCCTGTTGCAGAATGTGTCTGCTTACATAATGACTAAGTGGGTCGCAGTTTATTTTATATACAGTCACAGGGGAAGAATGGTAGCGGACTAGTATGTTTCAGGATTTTATGAGTTTTCTTGTGCTGCAAAAGGTGATTGTATAGGTGTTAATCGCCATTTAAGTTTTCTTTTTAAGCATGTATTGATTACATTAAAATTGCATTTTCATGTTCACGACTGTGGAACAATAGACTAATTGAGAGCCGAAAAAACAAACAAACACAGCCATTCTAGGAAATATTCAGTACGGTGTAATCAAATCTTTATTGTGGGTGGAAACAGCAGACCTACACATAATTGAAGTACGTCGGCGCAATTAATGAACAGAATAAGACGAGCACCGACGACTACTGAAAATAGCAGCGCTTGGCAGAGAACGCCGAGGTTGCTTAGATAGCAGCAACAGATGAAGTACAAAAATTAGTGGCGCTCTACCATAAAATTCTTAAATCACGTACAAAACGACTCACGCAGCGATGACTATCATAACTTTTCGGAATGTACGCGTCAAATGGTTAATCTGTTGCAAACACTCTGACCCGTGGAGCGCTGGCCTGGGGGATCTGTTACACACGGTCAGCGAAGCCGAGATGGGAAATGTCATCTCCCTCCGGTTTGCTTCACTGGAGAAAATGTTGCTACCCGTTTGTCTCCGTTTCTTATCTTCCAAAATAGATCTGTAAGGTTCATCTCCTATAGTTGTGCTTCATAGTGTCCACTACCTGAGCTTGTATGTCTGATGTTTGCTGTTTGAGATTTAAATCAGTCTTTTTAGTTACCAATGGAGACAGAATAGGGAGAGGTATGCATCTAAATAAAATGAACACATCATATTCTCACAATAGGATAATTCATCTAAAAATAAACACTTAAAAGTCATCCACTAAAAAATAGGACAGAGCAGCAGTTGGTTTGAGGCGATTTTACTATTTAGAATTCAGAACTATACTTTACTCCGTCAACTTGTTCGTACTGTTTGCAGTAGTAGAAAATAATGCAACCATGCTAATTTCTTTCTCTAAATAGATAAAAAGCAATTGCCGGTTTTATAATAACTCATTTGTTTCTTACCACTTGAATTTGAAGAGTCTTTTTTCTTTCTTTAGCTGAACAAAAAAAAAAAAAAGAAATTATGCTTCGCGTTTAATGAGTTTTCCTTTTTCACAGTAATACAAGATTTTCTAGTGACGTGTTATTAATTAAGAGTAATGTCTTAAACTGTAAGAAACCTTGTGCAGTTTTACACATAAATCAAGATTAGTTTTGTTGATGTAGAGTGGGGAGTGTGTCTCTACCATGCTCTTTCTCTTGCAGGTAAAATGGAAGCTTTTTGGGATTGAAGAGGTGTGAGGGTCTTGATATGCCCCATGGGTCTAAGTATTGATCCGTAGAGAGTAGAGGAGAAACTCTTATGAAACACTTCAGAACAGACATCACACAAACCGCTTAAAGAGTGCCTTTAATAAAGCCTGTCAGGGGCTTGGAGATAAACACAAAGATGGAGTTTCATAGAAAGTTCCACACTTCGACATCTTCTAGAGAGTGCCGGAAACATTAAGACCACTGGTTTGGCCAAACTTTGATTTACAGAATCTGCCTTCATGCTTTTCAGGCTTCATGTGGCTTTGTTTCCTTGGCAGGGTCTTCATTATCTCTAAATAATTCACTCATAAGAGCTGTCTAAACTGCTTTGTAGCAATACCCAATGTAGCATAACCCTCTCTTGCAACACTCTAAAATGTTAATTTTTTTCTATCATGAAAAGTTTTTAGGAAATATAAAACCTGTCCTCACAATGTTATCTTGGCTATAGCTCACACTCCAATATGTGTCCTCTATTAAAGCCTGTAAAAATGCCTGGCACCTGAGATCAGGTATTATGTAATGTTAATATCGCTGTCAATTTCCACTTGACATTTCATAACTATATCACAGAAACTGTTGCCCAGCACTGGCACATTTGTATTTTGGTGTAAAATCCTGTAGGTTACACCATATGACAATGTACGGCAGACAAAGCAATGGTTACAATGGTTCTGACATGTTGAAATCCCTTATAATGTGCTAATGTTGACATCTCCCCTCAAAATTCATGTAACTCTATAGTAGACATCCTCCAACCTCAACACATTCCCTATCAGTTTGTGAGAGAATGTCGTAATACAGAATTGAAAATGTCAACTCTCAGCAGAGTTGACATATCGCATCAGGAGCAAGAGGATAGGACGCAAAGCCCCTTGCGAATACAAGCTCACATTTGGCCGGTGAAATTAGAAGTCAGTTTGAGAAAGTGGAAATTAATGTGCGCTATCAATTCGCAGCCTTTAAAAAATGTGACATATTTCAAGCTGACACATTTTAATTAGACCATCAATAGTGAGGCAACAGTGGCTAATGGACCAGGAGACACCACCCAGTCTTCTCCTATCCTGGATGAGGTGTTTGGACTCCATTTTCTCTCAGACACGTAACTAGCATCTGCGCAAGAGAATGTTCTAGACATGTCCATTTTTCCTTAAATACTTAACGAGCGTCTGTTCTTCAGAAAGTTCAGGACTTCCATTTTCCCTTAAACGCGCGGGCAGACGAGCCGGCAAAATGTTTTAGACAAAATGAGCGTGTCCAGAGAGGTTTTGTCTCACACAGCTGCAGAGTAGAGAGAAACTGGACATATATGGAAGATTTCTACAAACAGACCTACATTAGAAAGGTTTTTTTCCTGTAACCAACCTTAGTGCCAGAGAATGTTCCAGACATGCAAATGGTTCCAATTACAAACATCCTGTGGGACCATCCGCCCACACTGTATTAGCGTGTATAAGTGAATACAGCCATAGGAAAACAGAATAAAAATAACATCACAGTAACGAAAGTGTCTTAATAAGATTCCTTACTAGTTTAAGCTTTTAGACCTCAAGATAGAAGGTCATATAAAATGACAAAAGTGTATTTCTAATACAAAAACTACGGTTCATCATAAATGTAATATTTTGTAGGGTAAAAGGTTTTTTGAAAGGTCTGTCTTTATAACTGGTCATTTCTGTCGAATTAAAGTGAATTAGAAAGACCTCAAAGCAGGGTTAATATTCTAATGAGTAGGCCCTTTCAGTTTACACAGTTCTTTTGTTGTGAAGCTTTCACCTCCTGTAGCAATGAAGTGTTGAACAAAGTTGTTTCTGGGCTGTTGTTAATGATCGAACAAATCTATTCACTTTGTATATTTTTAGTGGTCAGTTATTAATGTGGTCTAAAGGCATTTGAAATGATTCTGTAGGCCACAGCTTGAGACAAACATCTCTGTTTATTGTCATTTTTGTCAGATCAAGAGGCAAAAGATTTTAAAGATGAGCAAACTTTAAGTCTTCGTGTTTTCCATCAGCAGCAAACACTCTAAACTCCTCTAATTTTTGTACACACTGTTCTGACTTGAGAGAATAAATAAGATGAGCGTTAGGAATGAAAGCATCCATCATCCAGAGTGTGGAAGGGTAATTTCACTCGCCCCTCCTGACGGCTTTACAACCCTGCGCGCTATTTTATTTTAATTGGCAATCATGAATTAAGTGAATGAGGGGGGCTCGCTCATTGCTGCTGTCTCCCTCGTTTGTGGTTTTTAATTGGCTCTACTTGATGGGTCTCTACGATAAGAACAGACAATACATCCGCGTGATTGGCAACTCATTTGTTGCCATGTAATTAGGAGACGATCTTGGCAAACAGACGCCTGCTATCCTCATGTCTTGGCCTTTCTTTAGCTTTAATCATGGTTGCTTTTCAATTATGCTCAAACACAGCCAGGCGAAATAATTCGGAGCAAGCTAATATTGCTGAGAGCGACAATTGTAATAAAAGAGCATAGGTGTAGTTAGGCACGACAAGATGTCTTGGAATATACCTGGTAATTTGGAGGGCCAGGATCTCACCCATCGTATATTGCTCTCTAATGTGAAATTAGAAGGCCATCTGAAGAAATTTGCAAGGTGGAAGAGCAAAAGATGACTCTGTCAGCTGACGTTGAGATTATACATTTGAACAATGTGGATCTCCCGTGAAAAAGAGTGCGGCAACTTGCTCGTGAGCAGAATTTAAAATGTCCCCCCCCCTCCCCCGTTATTAAAGCTCAACACACGACATCTCTGAATACAAATCCACGCACCTACTTAGCACCGCGTCACAATATCTACATGTCACAAATCATAAACTGTACACTTTTCAGATATTGCTACCTCTCTGTTTTAAGTAAGTCTTGATAAATACAGTCATCATTATCTTAAAGAGAAGCTACTCTAGACAGTTAAATAGAGGGCACCTCACACCAGCTGAATGCTATGTATGTCTCATAATGGTTCACATATATGTAAACTAAGTGATTACGTGTAAGCGTATGTGTCATGCTGGTTGGAGTGGTGCAGGACCCAAGTGCAAGACACGATGATGAAGGTGACAAACGGAGGACTTTACTGACAAAATAAAGATGAAAATAAGTGCAAAACAGGAACAAAAACCCGATAACAAAAGGTACAGCATAACAGAGTGCAAAATACACAAACAACGATAGACAAAGGACAAGTGAAACACAAGGGCTTAAATACAGAGGGAAACTAAACAGGGCAAAACAGGATTGGTTCAAATTAACAAGGTTAATAATTGGGACGAACAGGAACAGGTGAGGGGCGGAGACAGACAGAGCAGGAGCACAAAGACAGAACAAAACAAAAGTCCAAACTGTGACCTTTTGTTTATCCTTATAATAGATAATATTCTCTTTCTTTCTTTAGCACTCTGCCATAATAAAGGCATTAGAGACAGATGTACAGAGGTTCTGGGAATTGTGTGCATCGACCTGGTTAAAGGTCTTTGAACTAGGACTAACAACAGTTCAGTATCTTCTTTTTATTCTCAAGCATTTGCAGTTATCCAGTTATTTTTAGGAATACACTCTCTTTCTCTCTCTCTCTCTCTCTTGTGTGGAGTATAAAAAGCAAATGTGACCAGACAAGGGTGGAAATGGACAGGATCACCCTAAATATTCATAGGTACATTTCTGGCAGGGAAAGACCTTAATGCACTTTTCATGATTGTGAAATTGCCTGAGGTATTCAGTGCATGCTTTCTACTTTTACATTTACAGTATGCTCCCTACTTTTCAAAGCCTTCTGCCTTTGCCGCCCTCCCTCCTTGATAAAAAATAGAAATAAAAGGAATTAAACATTAATGTATCAATGAATAAATATAAAGTGTCTGCAGGATTCAATACTTCCCTTCTTATCCTAAAGCCTAAATCTTAATTAAACCCTTTCCCGGCCCTTTTGTACATGTATACATCTCTTTCATGAATGCTTTCAATTAACCGTGTTCTGCCTGAGCCGTCTCACGGTGAGAATTACCTGAACACTTGACTTATTTTGTGTGGTGATACGTTACCTGGCGAAATGCATAATTAACCCACTTTTGAGTCACCATTTTTGAACTCGGTTCGGCGTTAATGCTTTTGACAAGAACAGGCTCTTTGCTGGCGGCAGCGGCTCTGGATTCTCTTTGATTCTGTGGAGGAGCCCAGGTATGCGCTAAAGGCTTTGGCCAAAGCTCTTTAATGAACTAAGCTAATTCTTTCACTTGATCTCATCTGAAATCTACCTTAGCGACTACTTACAGACAACGGTAGCTTACACTGCACGTTAGATATCGCAAGTTTCACAGGATTTCCCTACTTCTTCTTCTTCTTCTTCTTCTTCTTCCTAAAATTTATTGCTGATGAGCATCTGAAGTCAAGTAACTGTTTTTTTTTCTTTACTTCCTTGCTTTAGATATTGGTATTACTGGCAGATTTATTATTGAGGGACCACAGAAGCTCACCTTGTCAGACACTTTCAGCCTCAGGACTATCAAGGCCAGTTAGATAATTATATTACAACAAAGATTGTCATTTCTCAGTGCTCTGTTTCTCTCTATTCACTTGATGCAGTACATTGTGTAACTGTTGTTATTGTCATGGGATGTTTTGTAGATTTATCTCTATAACCTTAGGTTATGGTAATCAGATCAAGTAATCGCAAATTTTATAATAATTATTCACCACCTTTATTTTCTGGAGGCTGTATTTAAAAAAAAAAAAAATTGAAGAAAAAGAAAAAAAAAAATTACCAAGCACCTCCAAAACCTTTTTTTTTTTTTTCTTATGTCCAAGGAGAAGGAAACTTTTTGTGAAAATGTTTTTCAAGTCATGTCTCAGAGATGAATACAAAATCTTTTTCAGACCGAAGCCAAAATGTCTGAAAATAAAGTCCAATTTTTCTTTATCCTGTGAAGTCACGCTGTTGAGGTTACAATCATAATCATATTATAACAACATTACAGCACTATTCGTTGCCTCTTGCATCTCACATTGCAGCGAATATAACTTCATCAGCTCTACGCCGGCTTTTTTAAATTGTTGAGGGGGGGAAAAAAAAAAAAAAAACAACCTTCTCTAAGCGTTTCTTTCAGCATTTATCACGTCATCTGTACACACGGGCCTGTGTGATGAGTCCACTCAGTTTGGCTTGGCTATTTACTGCAGCTGTCAGTCAGCACTGGGTGCTCTTCTCAGGGTGGCTTTATTGTTCTTTTCCAGGGCTTGTGTCCGTTCCTTCTCCCTGCACTCCATCACGTCAGCGTGGGGAGTGATAAATGTGACATCGCTCCATTGGTGGATCATTAAATGTCAGGTCCTGCCGTCACAGAGGAACGTCCTGGCAGAAAGTCAATGACGTTTGTGTGTGTGTGTGTGTGTGTTGTGTTGTGTGTGTGTGTGCTGTGTGTGAGAAGAGAGGGAGAGAGAGAGAGAGACATCAAAGTGCACAGCGGGATTGTATGGAGGAATCCAAGGTGGGATCAATGGGCTCATCTGACAGCCCCATGCCCGCCTCCTACCACAGAGGGCAAGCACTCATCTGTTCACACTGGAAGCACATAGTCATCCAATTGGCATCCCTAAAAACAAAAACACAGGAAAAAAACAACTCATACACAGAGAGACCTGATGAATTAAGTAATACACATCCCATATGTATCTAAACTAATGTGGGGGGTGGGGGGGTGGGTCTGAATATGACACCACTTTTTTCAGATCTTCCATTTAAGTCAGTAACATATGTGTGATAAGCTATGATAAACCAAATAGTGCCTTATTACATCTCATCAATAATAATGTGAAATAACTGAAGCTTCTGGATGGTTCTACTAAGTCCAACCACAGTCAGTTCGCACACTACTTGGGACACATTTCTGCCCCAGGATCATTTAAACAAAAAGAAAGAAACAAAACACTAAGAACACTAAGCTACACTCTCCTTCACCCATTGTATGACCCAGCCCCTTCCTATTATTGATGATCAATGAGAGACAGGTCAGACACAGAGAGGGCGACTCCAAACACCAAACGATACTGACAAGTGTAGTGAGAAAACAGCTCACCGCCGAAAATATTAACAGAGCAGGAGCATTGAGAGGAGAGTATAGAGACTCAGCAAATGGCAGTAAGACATCTGCAGGTTCATATTTCCATATCCTTTGGGAATTTTTCCAAGCTTCCACACGAGGTCTTTGGAGTGATATCACAGTGCACTGTCAGTCCCCACTGCACTGACTCACATTCCGTTCGGCTCAGGAAAGTTCGAGATAAGTTTACATCACCTCGCCGCACGGAATACTTATCGCCGAAAGTCACTCAGGATAAGGACACCATCAAAGCCAATGAAATAAGTTAAAGACAGGAAAGAAAGAAGGGAACAGTGAGAGGAG
Organism: Chanos chanos; assembly: GCF_902362185.1. Lineage (NCBI taxonomy): Eukaryota > Metazoa > Chordata > Actinopteri > Gonorynchiformes > Chanidae > Chanos > Chanos chanos. Next base: position 8,487,944 of record NC_044497.1, on the reverse strand, counting down.
ATAAATATACAGAAGCTCAGAAGAAAAATGATTTCAAAGTTACGCAGATACAAAAAAAAAAAAAAAAAAGGAAAAAGATTCGTCTTAAGCAGGCAGCTGTCTCCAGACTGTGCAACATACTAACTGAGGCAAAAAAAAAAAAAGAAGAAAAAGAAAAAAACAGTTGTATTATCTGTAGAGATATCTGTTTGGAGGTCTCAGAGGCACTTTTTTTCTTTTTTTTTTTTTAAATATCAGTTAAAAAGACCTCACACAGGGTCAGATATGGCGAGGCCATTGGTGTAGGTGTGAATGATAATGTGAACCCATGTATGATGTCCCTGTGCCAGCAGTGACAATTAGGAATAATTTGTTACTGTGCACTTACTCAAGCCCGCTGGATCCCACTCGAAAATATGATGGCTTCCCCCAATCTTTTTATAGCCTGCAGTAATTGACAACATACTTTGCCTGCTTAATGAGGTCTAAACACAAATGTCCAAGTTAACACAAGATCCTACTGCAATGTAATATGGGACATGTATTACTTATGCATTTCTTTCTTTTTTTCTTTTTTTAAATGTAAGATTACACATTTTTGAATTTGAGTAGATGGATTATTGGTGAAAGTTATGATTTAGGATTTGGATAGAAATCCATTACGTTCAAAACGAATAAATAAACAAATAACCTCCCAAACATGAATAATCGCCATGGTTTTTATTTATTTTTTAGACCTTTCACCCAGTGAACATTCTGTTTGGTGAATGAAAAAAAATATATATATATTAAAATAACATCTTTCAGATGTAGCATAGCCAGGTCCAACTCCAGATATCCAGTATCCTCAGCAGAGCCCAGCTCAGTGTCTGTGATTAGATGTGACAGAGTCAGCTATCACACCAGTGTACTTTAAACCGTATCTGCCAAGACTCAGTGAAAACTGAAGGCAAAATGTGGACAGCCATTTCAGCTATTATACTTTAGACCTAGTCCACCTCTCCCCCGCTGTCTCCTCAGACCTTAAGTCTGACAAAGAGATGGCTGGCACACTTTCCAGCCCATAAAATACACCGCACTCTTCCCGTGTTTATTTTAGGGGTCTTGGGTGGGTCCTCCTGTCAATGCATTGCACCTTCACAAATGGACTCACCCCATACGACGAGCTCAAAACCATTAGGAGCCGAACTGCATCAGTGTTGGGGAAAAGAATATTGTGAAATGTGATGTTTGTGTATGTGGTTTTTGAGGAGACATGAGTGAGTGTGAATCTCTCGATGACTAATGCGCTGAAGGTAAAGAGAGGCATACATCCACTTGAAACATTATATGCCTCGCTGTAGGTTTGCACGTTGTTGTTTTTTTTTTTTTTGGAGGGGATTCCATCTGGCATAGAAGAAAAAACAGAACCTTAATAGAATTCTTCATGGCTTTGACTCCTGTTCTACCAGGGAATGTTACTGCTGCAGTTGTTCTTCTGTTCTTTCGTGCAAGCCTATTCTTTTTTGTATTCCTTTTGTGAAAAGAGAAAGGTCCATTTGAGGTCACTGCTCTTTCCAGGAGTCAGTGAGTAAGTTACCAGTCTTCCTTGCTGTTTCTCCCTCTCCGCTCTCCGTTTCTATGGTACTATGGAATTGTATTTCCCTGAATAAAGTTTGTTTTACCAGCAATCCAACATTACATGATCGGAATGACAGAGCATGTGTATTTTTTGTTTGTTTGTGTGTATGTGTGCATGTGTGTGTGTGTGTGTGTGTGTGTGTATTTGAAAGAGAGGTGGGGGGGGGGGGGGGGGGGTTACCTGGGCGAACATGTATTGGTGTACATGGGTTAATGTCGGGGTTTTTTGTTGTTGTTGTTGTTTTTAATTCTTCCTCTCTGATAATTGCAACTGACGAATACAAAATCAATATACTGCACACACTGTTTAGATTTAGCAGAGACGTGCTCTGTCAGTGTAACAGGGAGAGGATCACTCTTAGACTGGTGATTTAAACTACACACAGGGAGAATCGTACTTGCCCACTCACGCTCCGTTCAAGTTTTCTGTGTGAGTTCCCTGTAGGCTCAGAATACTAGCTCACGCAGTAGAGTCTTCATTTATTTTAAATCTATAAAAAAAAAAACTCACTAATATGTCTACAATACAAACAAGCACATCTGTAACACCCAGCTGCTGCCATCCCTAACAATGACCAGCCACCAGTTTAAGACCAATGGATTCATCCGCTGGTCCAAGCACTAAAATCAAACTATCCTAACACGATCTTCGCCAACACTACCCAGCACAAAGACTCACTCACTCATATTGCTTCGGAGTTGATTAAATTTTTTTTTTTTTCCTTTTTCTTTGTTAACAGCTCGGTGTAAAATAATCATGTACCACATTGTTACAGCTAGTGTCATGACTTCCAAACCCTGATCCACAGAGCACAGGGGCTGAATGAGGAGACGGAGAGGGTAAAGTTTGACCAGTTTGTCTGATGATTCACAGACCGTGTTTCTCTCTGGCACGCCGGCTGCCTCCCTCGCTCATCTCAATTCCCCTGTGAATCCTCTAAACAATGGAAGACACCGAGACTCTGGTCTCTTAACGAACACTCTCAGGTGCACGCGGCCATGTCTGCTCACTCCTCGGTTGAAGGACCACTAATAACGAGACTACACCGTGGAGTTTCTGGAACTTTCACACTGGCAAGGAAACACAGAAGAGAATCAAGTACATTAGCTCCAAAAATCTGATTTCTTTCAGTTAGTGGTGATTATATGGATGTGCTCAGTGACAGTCTTGCAATCTTTGGCTTTCAGTTTGTTTTGTTTGCTTGAGAGAGTGTGTGTGTGTGTGTGTGTGTGTGTGTGTGTGTGTATGTGTGTGTGTGTGTGTGTGTGTGTGTGTGTGTGTGTGTTTGGGGGCGGCTGGGGATATATCTTGCTTGCGTTCAACCAAGAGTAAAAGGCTCTGATCAACAAGGTTTTCTGAGGGAGTATGTGAAAATTGAGCTCTCGAACCTTCATTATAAATAATTCCATTTATGTAGGATGTAATGATTGGAAGAATGAATAGAGGATTGATTAATTGGTCTGGATAGCGCGCATGCTGTGTCAATTCTGTGAGTCAAGAACTGAGTGGCTTGAGTGTGTGTTTTTTGTTTGACAGTGTAATTAATCGAGATTGGGCAGTAAATGAAGACATAAAAACATTCATACGTTATTGATCACCTGTACTTTTACAGCCCAGAGAACTCTGTCTAGATGTGAGGACACTTAACACAAGGAAGTCAGACGGTCTAGTACAAGATAAAAGTCTTTAAAGAAATTATTTAAATATATACATTCTTTTCCCCCAAAGGAAAGAAGCAGACGTATTGAACACTGATTATATTAAGCAGGGAAAAGTTCTGTTAGCGCAAGACCTACTTTTGCACGCATACACACACAGAGAACATCTTACAAAGAGTTTCCGCCTTTATGAATTTCCATTGTTTAAAGTTTTGATATCCACATTGATAGTCAGAATACATGATGCACAGGAGGAAGAGAGAAGGTGTTTGTTTATGAAATTGTCTCGAGTATGAGGGCTAGACAGCTTTTCCGATGTAAAGTGCTGATTCTTGGAAGCAGGCTTCCCACTGTACGTGACAAACCTCCCAGTTTTAATTTTATTCATGTATTAATTGGTTCCTTTCATCTGTCGGAACTCATTGTGCCGTCTGCTAATGAATGACAGCAACGGCAAGAGCAGACTGAAGCTTGCAGATATGCAGCACGCGGTCAAACAAAATCTCTTCACTATTTGGAGTTAGCAGACAGCCCTAATGAGTAAGAATTAAACATCAATAGAAAAGACTAGGCTGCGACAACTATTCAATAACCTATGCTTTCAGCTGAGGCTCTATGCCCTACCAATGTTTTTGTGTGATGGTGAAGTTCTTGCAAAGTCTGCCAGCAAACACTAATTAATGGGTTTAGTTAATCACCACAAAACATCTGAGAGGTCTATGATATAAGTGGTTCACAGATTGACAGTGTTGGAGTGGGGGTGGGGTGGGGGTGGGTATCCCTATCCCTTACAAGCTACCAGTTATTTCACATTGGAATAAGGAAAGATAAAGAAAAGTCATTCTATGACGAAACATTTTAATTATTAAAACAAAAAGTTATTTTAAAAAAGTTGCTACTACATCAAAAACAGAAACCTGGAGGAAAGAGACAGAGGGCTCTATTTTAACGATCTAAGTGCATGGTCTAAAGCACATGGCATAAGTGCATTTAGGGCGTGTCCAGATCCACTTTTGCTAGTTTCCTGACAGATAATTTGAGCGCAGAAAGTAAATGCGTAAGGTGCGAAGGGGTTGTATTTAGTCTCTAAATTCATCGCAGGTGTGTTTTGAGCGTAACATGCAATAAACCAATCAGAGCGTCAGCTCCCATTCCCTTTAAAAGCCACCTGCGTTAGTGCTAAGTCCACCAACGGCGGTAAGATAGAGCCCAGAGTGCCAGTTAGCACATTAGCTACACTAGAGGTGAAATCCAGATGCTTGAGTTTGGAATGTATCGCAGTGTCCCTAGACCATTTTGTGACCACAGCATTTAAAGTACATCTCATTGATGGTTACAGTGTTGACAAGGAAGCAGTGGTATAAAAGTAGGACATCTCTGAAATTTGAACTCATTCTCTTTCCTTTTACCAAAAAATAAATAAATAAATAAAATAACCCTTCGTTGAGAAAGTAGTTCCAGCGGCTAGCCCCTCCACTACATGGCGAGAAATATTAGTACAAAGTTAGTACAATTAGTAAAAATATAAGTACTGAAAGGTTTTGAATTTGGCTAAACTACTACTGAGCTACCCATAAATGCTATGAAATTAGTGATTGACAAACAAAGCAAGAGCACAATTTCTTGCCATGTAACTTGTGTTGTGACATATAATCATTTTCACAAGACTGAGTTCCAGAATACATGTGATTATATATGTGATTAGCCCCAAAGACATGTGTATGCTAGTCTGAATATTCAGATACTATTTCTACTGAACATATCACGGACAATAATATTTGTGCTCTTCTGCCGCATTGTTAAAATTAGAATATGCAAATCAATGTTTCAGAAACACTTACTGATAGTTACATACATACATACATAAATACATATGTACAGATACGTGAAAAAAAAATACATACATATGTACAGATACGTGAAAAAAAAAATGAATTGTTAAAATTAGAATATGCGAATCAATGTTTCAGAAACACTTACTGATAGTTACATACATACATACATACATATGTACAGATACGTGAAAAAAAAAGAAAGAATAATACCCCCATAATATTTCATATTACTAACATGGTAAAGCTGTTCTTTTAATCCATAAACTACACTGCCTACATATATAAAACATAAGGTTAATGTCATTTATTTGACCCATTTCAATCTTGTCCTACTTGTTCAAATACATATAGACTCTGGCAAACCTCTTCATAAAGGTGCTGCAGTTGAATCAGGGGAGGCAACAACTACGCCAACTCACTACATAAGAAAAACCTTAAGCACCACACCACTGAGACCTTTTATAAAGAAATCCCTGGGCAACTGAAACATGCAGGGCCTTTCCTTCTGACTAAACAGGGGCCGATTTGACTTCCATGCTATGTCATTTTTTTTCTCTCTCTCTCTCTCTCTCTTTTTCACCTCAGGAGCTGCGGCACAATCCGTCCCTCTCTGATTCTGTTTAAATTGCTCTCACGTTGTGCTTAAATCAAACTAGGTTGTTGGCTGGAGCTAGTGTTGAAATGATTGGTCGCTATTTGCCTCTTGTATTGTGGAACGGTAAGTATTAGCATAAGCCAGTGTGCCAACTGGGGACTGCACTGTAAAGTTTGAGTGAAACAGCTATTGGTCAGAGGCAAATACAGTGCACAAGAGACAAATCCAACCTCTGGCCCATCTCCAATTAGACGCGAGAGCCTCTTTCGATTAAAATGCAAAAGTAGCCTGGTCATTGCCTACGCATTCTCATTATCCCAAACTTGATCTCCCAGTGATCCTCTTGGATCTCCCAGAGTAAAACACTATGGTTTAATCACCTGCAAGATGCTTGGGTCCAAATATATGGGGTGTGTGGACAGCTTTGGCAGTATAGAAAAAGACATCAGGCCTTGGATGGATGAGTGGGAGAGTGAATAGATATTACTCGCTGAGGGGATGATTAGTCCTGAACCAAACACTTTTTTTGTTTGTTTTTTGTAAGGATACCGAGCTTGAAGTTGTTTTCAGTACAGTGATGCATTACATAGCAGATGTATTATAACTGTAGTATTGTAATTGTATATAATATACACACACACATACATACATACATACATATATACATATATATATATATATATACACAATTACAATTACAGATAAAATTGCATATTTGATTTGTCATACAACCTGAAATGTGTATGTTTGTTTGCTTTAACTGACGTTCTTCTTCAAGTGAGAATACCTCTCACAGAGATCTGTTCTGCACCTGAAGCAGCACAGCAGAGGTTTCACATAATCATGAAGGAAGGATTGCCAAAGTGACAAAAAAGAACCAAAGATCAACACCAGGTTGAATGCAGATCAGAACTGCAAAATCTTAAAAGCGGCAAAAGTGATTAAAAATGAGCCTACTTATAATTACTGATAATTCATCAACGATCATTTTCCTGGACCTGTCAGAGATATTGATCTGTTGTAGCACCCATGCAATTGTAGAGTGTTATTCTGAAGCACATGTTGTTTATGGTTAAGCAGCATACAACATACAACATATCATAGGACCCTATGAGCTGCACCAAGGCGGCTGCACTACAACCCAAACACCGAACACTGAAGATTTTCATTATTTAAATGGAAGGGCAAAGCAGACAAAATAAGAAACCCAAACAAAGGGACTGATAATGGAAAGTTCTTCTTTAGATATACACTGAAAGACATTAATCTCTAGCTGTTGTTTTCTCTTAACTGTAGTTACCTTTCCCTTCATTTTTGAGGACTAATTCAACGTACGTTACTGTTCTTGTTACGTGACCAGATGAAGGGTCACAATGCCTCACTTTGGGAAGTTTCATTAATGGTGATAATTCTCATTGATTTACAATTCCCTATCTCACTGAGTCCTTTCATTCATCCTATGTCTCAGTCTCCAGGGTAAATGGTTGGTATGTCTTGCCACGTTCTGTTCAGGACATACGACGGCAAGTTGCTAATAGAAATGTTCAGTCTAATAGCTGGAATGAACACATGTGAGGTGAAAAAAACGATATGTTCTGGTTTTATGGCCTTAGCTGGTACACGTAAATCAAATTGGATGTCCTAAGCCGTGTCTTCTAATTACGACAATGTAATCACTCTCATTAGTTTGACTTGCCTGAGGATGTTTCCCCATATTATGGCTAGTCCCATGGCTTTAAAGGTGATCATGTCCCAATACCTTATACAGCATTGATTCCAAGATCTGACATTTAATCAAGACGAAGCACATGCTTGGTGGTTTCTATAAAAGTGCCGTACCTGAATGCCTTGACAGCAACGATGTCTTATGACAAAACGTAACCCAGATATGTTCCGTTCGTTGCAAAGGTCTGTAACATGCCCGTCGTAACCTTTTCTACCCCGAAAAATAATGACCCTTCGATACCTGATGCCTGTTTCTATAGGGCTGAGAAGCTGAACGTGGCTCAGAGGACTTTTCGCGGTGTTTGACGGTTTTCTCAGGAGAACGATCGTAGTTATAACCCAGCAAGGAAAAGCGGAATATGTTGGACCGGATGAGTTAGTTATCCTTGTGTGTCAACCATCAGTGATTGTTTTGTGCATTGTGGAAGAAATAATGGAAATGGTTGCGGCGCAGAGTCCGGCAGGTATGATCACCAGAGAGGCAAAAAAAAAAAAAAAAAAAGGCGAAAAACAATTCATTCTGATGTGGAGTTTCGTTCTGCTTACCCTTGTATTTTGGCTTGGTGCATTAGGGAAAGAGCCACAGATGAATTGTGAAGGAACCATCAATGTTACAGTAATTTTTTTTTTTTTTCAGACCCTTTGTGCTCGTCTCGCAGTACTCCCATTCCATTCGCGCCGCTAAAACATTTTCTGTTTACAAGTAAATAAAAAATGAATAAATGACAATGAAAGTGCTGACAAAATGCTTTGACACAAAATAACGTATGGATGGTGAGTATCATAAGTAGTAGCCCAAGGGGAGGCCCAAGAAAGCATCTCTTTTCTTATTGTTGCCCAACAACAGCAGCGGTTTTACTACAACAAGAGTTGAGTGGGAATACATTAGCATTAGGTTAATCACTACATTGGACGGGCAGAGCTTTGAATGAGTCCGCTTGTTTACACGATTATTTTTCTCAGGAACAAAGTTTTGCGTGTGAATAAATCACAGCGGTGTCTGTGCATCACTGCTGTAATTGGTTCAAATTAATCATGAATATGTATAGACATGGTTGCAGTCAAGGATACTGCTATAAATATATTTTGTTGGAAAAAAGTTGAAAAAAAAAAGGTGAAAACTGAACTGAATTGCTAATTGTGATGGACTGAAGGAGATTCTGGATGCATGTGCAGGTTCCTCAGTTGATCAGAACAAGGCTGGATTTAACAAAAGACTTCTCAGAACTTACAGGTGTCTGGATTTTAGGATTCAGGTATACACTGACCCACTGACAACACAATATTGACAATACAGTATTGACAATTCCACACACCTAAACAAGGGGAAAACTAGGGCTATTTATACAAAACAGAACAGGACCACGTTAGCAAACCCAGGTGCAACTAATAATGAAACTAAGAAGGTGAAGCAAAGGAAATCAGAGAGTAACACAAAAATGACCAACAGAGGGGGAGAGAGAGGACCAGGACGTGACCCGTGTTATCGGTCACAGAGGGGTCAGTCACTCTTTTGCATCCCTTTATTTAGTGATTCTATAACTTTGATTTTTGGGGGGGGGGTTTGGGGGGGGGGGGTTTTTGCCGAGTAGATCAAGCTGCCATTTTCTGTCCATGCATTCCTTTTTTTGTTTGTTTGTTTGCTTTTTTTTAAAGGAATGTAGAATGTGGTACGAGAATGTAGAGAGACAAAAAACACACCGCTGCCATCAACCTCCATGATTTAAAGCCTGTGATTGCTCAGTAGTTGTGGATTGGACTTGAGCCAGAGCCTCCATTCAGGATGCTGAGAGGCGATAATAATCCAAGCAGAAAGTACTTTACCCTGTTGTCTCCCACACACCTCCTCCTGGCCACAAGGGCTAAATTAATTTTAATAACTCCCTCCCAGTCTTTACGGAGCAAGGCTTGGAATCAAAGAGGCAAGGACAGAGAGCGTGAGAGTGGGAGAATCAAAATTAAATAAATAAATAAATAAAGAGGGGAAAATTAAATAAATAAATAAATAAATAAATAAATAAATAGGGGAAAAGAATAAACTCCTGATTCAGTTCACTACTTCGCTAGTTTAGCATAAAGCATAAATGTAAGAAATATATAAATCCAAATAGGACAATTAGGAACAAATAAGAATCAGCTGAAGGCACAAAGCAAGGCTCTAATTGAAACTATTAGACCAGAAACGCTATCTACTCCAGACGTTAAGTCTTAAGTTTGCCCACAGTTGAACCAGAGCAGCCCCACCATCACACTGCATTTACAGGCTCGCAGTCTGACAGCAAGTAGAGGACCCCCAACACAACCACCACCACCACCACCACCACTGCCAATGGTCAACACTCAGCCCCCCTTCTCACTCAGTCAGTTTCTCCTCGGCCCTCACTACTGTCTTCTTCAAACACTATACGCAAACACACAACTTGGCAACAACCTCATTCCTCTTTGACTATCCCAGCAAGTAATAACTACACCCGCTATACTAAACTGTTCCTCTTGCTCACAGGGACAGTTCACTCAAGCTTCTCTGAATATTCACCCACAAAGACCTGCAGAACATCATCATTTATACATTTACAAATAATCCTGGCTCTGAGGGAAAGTTAATGATGGAGTCTGTAAAAAAAAATGCAGATCGCCCATGATCTGAATCTAATAACTCAATACCAGAGTGTGTGTGTGTGTGTGATCATGTCTACCTGGATTAGGAATTAATCAGGATTTTCATCTGAAGCATGAAGGATGCAGCACTTGGCAGAGTAGAACACAGCCCAGCAGAGTCCAAATCAATAGAATTAAACACACTGCAACTCTTTCACAAAGGGGTACTTTCTCTAGCAAAGTCTATTGCCAAAGTAGCACAACTCACCTCCAAAAAACACCACACGCTATCAGAGGTTATTCAAGGCAAAACAGCGCCCTTTTCAAACAGTGTTGAAAGGTAGCAATGTCTTCACCTTATCTGTAAAACACTAGGATAAGCGCCATCGATTTTGCCAAGCATCCAATTAAGTATGCTCTATTAGACCACAAAAGTGTCAAATTATATTTTGAAGCTCAGTTTCTAGGAACTGTTTACATTTTGTAAATGTTAAACTCTGAGAAGCAAATTGCTTTGGATGAGATTCATCTTGATAAGTTTGTGGAATGTTCTTCAATCTCTCGTAGGGAAAAGGCTCAAAGAGTTCCTTGAAAACATTAACAGTCAAGACTTCATTGTTTTGCTTGAAAGAGATGAGTATCAGACGTGAGTGCTTGCGGTCCCTCAGGCTACAGAGCAATCCAACTACACTCTTTTTAAACAGTTATTTCGCACAGAGACTAACAGTCCATTTATTATTAATCAAGACAAAAACTCACCCATATTTGACTGAAATTTGACTCCTGCAGAATGGGAGGTAGTCAGCTTACCTCTGTTGAGGCCTATGTGATCCAAGGAGCCATTTTTTGACAAGTTTGATACCGTTCATTTTTAGATCTAGTGTACTTGACTCTACCACTGGTAACACAGAGTCCTCCTCTATAAGTATTTTCAGTTGTCATTGTCATACCACTGCAGGCAGAAGGTCTAATAACCAAAAAAAAAGAACATACATGGAGGGAGGGAGAAAGAAAGAGAGAGAGATGGAGAGAGAGAGAGGGGGGGGAGTAAAAGAATAGGAAACACAGTCTAACCACAGAAAAATGAGAAACACAAAAAAGTCATGGTCACTCGGAGAAAGAAGAATTTGTATTCGCCTTAAGACAGGTGAATAATTGAGATGGAAGCACATTGTGTCTTTTATGAGTAAAATTTAAGAGCTGTGCAGAGATGTGCTTAGGCAAAATGAAAAATATGATCCCCAGTTTCCCTCAATTAGCAGAGAGCGAACCACTTGAATTCATTTAGAGAGAAGGAAATACTGCAGCTATTGCTGTAAAATATGCGACATTATGCCATAGCCCAAGGGACAGGGAGCCATGGTTCTCAAGTCAACCGACCCAGAATCCAGACAGAAGAGCTCCAAAAATTCCACTGTCTTCCTACAGTCCTATTACAAAATGTTTTGAGTTTTATATGTATGTGTGTGTGTGTGTCTGTTACTAGTTATTATAATACTGATGAAGTGGATATTAGCTAAAGAATGAACATTTTATACAATGCAACATTATTTGTGACTGCTTCTTGTCTTCTTTTTTACAAGTTGACATCATTGCCATTTTATTATTTTGGCAAGATTACGAACAGCCATTTTATTTTTTTATTATGTCGGCAATATTATGAACAAACAATTGTACCAGTAAAGTATGCTGGATTGAACTGAATTGAATTGAACTGAACTGAATGGGACTGAACTGAATGGAATGGAGTTGACCTGAATTCAGAGAATTGCCATTCATAATAACTGGAATATCCTGACCGAAAAACAAAAATGACAAACAATAACTGTATTTTGACACGCTGCAAAATAACCGCCTCTCCGCACAGTGTTTGATTAGAAGAGATGAAAACGGGTGGGGCGGGGGGGGGGGGGGGGGGGGGGGTGGGCTGACCAGAGAGGAACGTGTGGACAGGGTGGCAAATTTCCTTTACGAAAAGGATTAAGCCGCCCTCGTTGAAATGGGCGCGGTCTTAAACGGTCACAGAGGAGACTCTAAGGTGCTCCTCCTCCCATACTGGTCCGTTTCTCTGGTCATGTTACACTGTAATGATATGACTCATGCATACAGCCTGGCTGTTTATATGACTCTGCCTGCCTCACCTTAACCTACGTTAATATTAATGAAGTCAAAAGGCAAGAGAAAAAAGATATTCAGATGGAACCTGATGCCTTTCCCAACGGCATAACATTTGTGTGGTTTAACATTTATATTACCATAAACACGATGTGCCATGGGCATACTCAGAATCTATCCGTCAGCACACACAGACGCACGTGCATGTGCACACACACGCACGCACACACACACACACACACACACACACACACACACACACACTGTTTAGTCCCACAGCTGTCACATACAGGACATGCTTCTACACTTCATTAAATTCAGGGTTTTTTGGGGTTTTTTTTATTCTGCCTCTGTTGGATGTCAGTTCACAAACCAACAAAGGCTCTTTCCTGTAAATGTTCATCCGAGTTCTCTTCAGTCCAAGGTCAGTGTTGCTGGAAACTCTCAAAGCAAAGAAAAAGTACAAAAAAAATCCAAACAGAGGGCGGAATCATTTATGATTCGCTGTAAAGTTAAGGAAAAAAAAAAAAAAAGAAAGAAATATGCTTATTAAAAAGAACACAAAGAATACGAAGGTTCCCCAGCAAAACATCTCTTGTGACCTTTAGTGTGATTGTTGTGTGATACCATGGATAAAAATGAGAACTAGGACGGTACAAATGCATTCATTTATAGAAATTTCTGTCCAGAGCTGTAGCCAAAGTATTTGTTTTAATGTGAAGCTCAGGGCTCCGTGCATGTCATTGAGGTTTGCGTTCTCTGCTGCAACACCTCTCTGACAGACAGCGCCTTTGCCAAGCCTTACCCTGTTCTCTCTCAGACTTGTATTTATGGACACCCCCCCCCCCCCCCCCCTTAAATGTCATTTGGATTGTTCTATACAGGGATTTGGGGATTTTTCAACATCCAGCAGAGGGAAAATCCCATGAAATCCCCATGTGATGAAATAGCTGGACTGCTTCCACCAAACCATAGCAAGAGAAGAATATGGCTCTGGAACAGTGTGGAGTTTCTCATAGGAGTCTTAGAAGGGTTTTGATGTGACCCTTCATGCTACAGTAAAGACAGTATGAATGAAGCACTAATGTAAAATTTCATTTTATCTATATAGATTCCTCTGACTTAAAGTTTACATCTTTCAGACTCACTCATTCTCATTCATTCACACATTCACTCACTCAGTCACTCATTCACTCACTCACTCACTTACTCACTCGTTCGGCAAATCAGGAATCGTACTTGGCATTGTACGGCACTTCTGGTCCACTGTATTTGAAGTCCACAGGAGACATTGCATCATCCAGAGCTGTGGCTTTGTTTCCCTTCAGGCTCCTGATGGCTGTCACAGTCTCACTAATGTTGGGTGGGTCTGTCGGCATGTCCAGATCCACAGGGGGTTGATAGGATTGAAACAGTTGTTTAAGCGGTTGTCAAAGCACTTCCTCCTACGCTTGACGGTTTCCTCAGCTGAACCCGGGAAGGATCCAGTGAGTGGCTTCTGGCTTCCAACTGCATCCCCCCCCCCACCCCCCCACACAGGCTGGTTCATGTTTGATTTTTCAGACTCTATTTAGGGTCGTTTGTTCAGCAGTTCGGGGGAAAGTTCCTCAAGCAGCACGCCGGCTTTGTTTTCTTCATCCTTGTATCTTCAAATGAAGTAGTGACCTGCTCACCAAGAACCCATCCAAATCTGCCTGATTCCAGGTAAAAGATATGCTCGATATGACAGTTTAACCCTGTCTCTTGTATCCCTGAGGATTTCAATCTGGACTTTTCTGCAGCCTGAAGATGTGTTTGGCCACTTGTCTGACTTTTTTTTTTTCCAGCACAGTGGAGCGCAGCTCAAAGGCACCATAGTCTCCATTTTTGTAGCCATGGTTTCAATCGCTCAACCTCCTGTGAATGCTGGAAGGCTTGCCTGGCTCCATAATCCTGCAGCTACTGCCCATCAGAGCAGGTGTGAACTGATGGCCATTTCATAGTCACCCCTAGACTCTGAGCTGCTTGCTAAGGAGACAATGCAGATAACAGCTGCTTTGCTATTCTGTCATTTTTCATCAAGCCTGGAGCTCTTGATCCCCCCTTCAGTTCAGCCTGGGGCGGTTTGGTGCCCACTTGTCGTGTTTTGCACATGGAAACATTGCAGGAATCCTGTTGGTGGAGAGGCTTTGTTCTGGCATGCTAGCATGTTCACTCCTCTTTTCACCGCTGGATGGTCTCAAGACCTAGTTAGTGATTACAGCTGAAAGCAAAATGTGTAAGCATTAACTATTTCTTCACTGTTTCACTAAACATATTACACGCTCTCTGGCAAACCGTCTAGATACAGCAAGTTTATGCGACACATAAATGAAATGTTGAAGGACATGCAGCGGAGTAACGCTTGTTCAATACCAATTTTCAATCTGAGAGAGTCTATACTGGATAGACAGCACGCTGATTATCTCCCAGATCTTTGTGCTGAACTAGCCTTTGGATATGGCCTGGATGTTCTGATGTAATCAGTGGTAATACTAATCTTGAGTAACAAGCTTTGAGATAATGAAGTAAGGGTGCACTGACCACACAGCTGCCTAAACGAAATGTTCTCAAAAAAAAGTACTGATCTGTCGACAATGTGCTCTCTCCTCTCCCCCCCCCCCCTAACTCTCTCTCAAAAAAAGCCACAAAAAGAGGAATACATGTTCTAGTGTATATTATATGTATACCTACACACACGCACACACAGATACACACACTCATATCATACATGTAAACCTGAATATCTGTATGTATAGATCAGCGTACGTGTGTAACTATACTCAGCTATCATTACATCCTCTGTTATCTGGCCCAAGATCACAGTTGGTGAGAACCAGAAATCTCTAACATCAACCGCATTGCAACAACAGTGTCCTTGGCCTAGAATTTCAGCACCAAGGACAGCTGCCAGTAAAACACTGAGCCAGCACAGAGCAGGGGCAGGGCTGAGGGCAGAGGTAATCCAAGCAAGACACCTGTGGCTCTCTGCTTTAATTGAAAAATAGCCCTCTCAGATCAGCTCCCTCCAGCTCCCAACTGTTACCTTATTATATGTTTATGAAGGGATATCTGGAAGCTCTAATATTAGCATGTTTACCCATTAAAGGGGGGGTTCAGAGTGCTATTCTGAGGATAAAATGAAGTGGGGTCTGAATTTGAATTGAGAGTACGCTGTGAAGGACATGAGACTACATTTTGGTGCCGGTACATACTGTTTAGTCACCGGTTCAATTCAAGGTGGAGGTATACATTTAGAGAGCATTTATCACTGCATTATTACTAGCCTGTCTAAGCACTTGAATAGGTGTTGTTTCATGTCTCATAAAGGGCAATGGGTTCTTAGTGAAAGAAGTGAAAAGAAGAGAGTGAGTGATGTGAAGAGAAAAATGGGCAGAGAAGAGGGATAGAAGGGGAGAGGTGAGAGTCAAAAGAAGTATAACTATCAGATAAGACACTAATGGGAATAACCCTCCCCAAATGGCTAACTCAATTGAGGGCTTGTTTGACTTCCCTCACAATACATAGAACAGAAGTATTACCTGTTCCATTACATCTTATTTCAAAGGTGTTGTTGAGGTAATGGAGGAGTTTTCATTTGATGGACGGCTCAAACACTATACAGGCAAAAACCCCGAGGAGAGAAAACAGATCATTTAGAATGTGATCAAAGGCAATTACTTCATTGGCTTTGCAGCATCAGCTCTTCCAGGATATATGGTGTACACACACACAAAAAAAAAAGCAATTGGGAACAATGCGATTGAGACTAATGGCAACTGTAGATAGAGCCATATATACAAAAAGGTTTACGCTTTGACAAAACAAAAATCTCCTCCACAAAAAAAAAAAAGAGAAAGAAAAAAAAAAATTTGTGACATAGGTGCTCTGAGCACAGGGTAGCAAAAAATGATAATCGAATACATCCTCCTTTCATTTTGTCATCGACTGTGTTAGCTTTGTTTTTATCTGTCTCTCTGTGGGCTTTCACTTCGACAGTTTGTCATC
The DNA here is from genome assembly GCF_902362185.1 of Chanos chanos. NCBI lineage: Eukaryota > Metazoa > Chordata > Actinopteri > Gonorynchiformes > Chanidae > Chanos > Chanos chanos. The sequence continues at coordinate 8,471,792 of NC_044497.1, read as the reverse complement.
AAAACATTTTGAAATGAAATAATTTGACATAAAATTCAAGATAAGCTTGTTGAGCTTTTGTTTTGGTTAGACGTTAGAGAGACTTCTTTGTTGTTTTCTGCATGAATTTGCTGTGACATTTCATTTTTGAATGGGGTAAGTACTTGTCCGAAAACAGCAGAAAGTAAACAATGTAATTAAATAATTGACTAATCACAGGAGCTTTATTGGCAACAATAACATATTTGAACAGTGTTCCCAGGGTTTCCAAGTCTAGAGAAAAATGGGATTCTGTAAAGATGACAGTTAAAATGAATGTTCCAGAACTTTAACAGTGTGAGCCCCCTGTACGTGGTAACCATATTCAAACGGCGGTCGTACGCTCCGTCCATCAGAAGTGCGCGTAGAGGCTGGCCATGTTGGTGATTAAATGGGATTAGGCCATTGCAGAGTGGCTTGATTTATTTCCTCATAGAATTTGAGCAGATGTTTCATAATTACAGTTACATGGGTCCCTCTGTTGTTATAATCCACCAACTGTGCCCGGTGAGGCTCCGAGTGGGCTAGGCAGTGGGAATTACATGGAATCCCATGGGGAAATGCTGTTTACTAACAGTGTGACTGGATTTCAGTCACCATACTCCACAGCAAAAGAGAAGAGTTACAGTTACTGTTGTTATAGGACAGCTATGTGTTTTTGTTTTTGTTTTGTTTGTTTGTTTGTTTTTTAATTTCACCATTCTGCACTTGAAACTTCTATTTGGTGTGAGTTTAACGCGTTTCACTGGCTATGATAGCTGAGTTTTAAGATTATTTAAACGGGTTTACTGAAGCCGCAGTCGAGAAATTGACTGACAAATCTTGCAGAGGATAGCTTCGGATAGCTTTTTGCAGGTAACGAGATTTTGGATATTTCGCTTGAGAAAGCTGATGATAGCTGAGTTTCAAGACGCAAGCATCAGCATCCTTATAAGGTGAAAACAATAGGAGCGTGTGATGCCAAAATCGGATTTAGCCAAACCCTGGCCACATATCCACCCACTATTTCCAGCTAATGAATAGCATCTTGAAACTCAGCTGTTGCATTCAGTGTAATGCATCAATTGTAGCTCTTTTTAAAAGGACCCCATCCTTTAAATCCTCCTGAAAGGACTGATAAGAATGGTAAGGTGCACTACTAGAAACAGGTTGGTGCTTCTGCCTAAACAACTCGAACCATTATATCAAATAGACACACGAGGGAAAAATGCAGGTGCTTTTGAGTTAGCCCAAGACGTGCTATGCATGGAAACCAGTTACATTTATTATCTGGTGAGAAGCAGATTATCAATAATTTCATTATATGACATTCTAGTCATAGAGTTGTCTTTTTTTGTCACGCCATATTGTTAGATCTTGAGTCAAAACTGACATTTGATAGTGATTAAACTGTGAACAACAATAGAAAGTGACAGATGTAAACTGTATTATACGATTAATTCTAAATTGACAAAACAACCAGTGCAAACAGCTAATCGCTAAATCTTTTCCTCACGTTAATCCAAGTTAAAGTTCTTTCCGGATCTCTCTGAGAGCATCTGACACGATAGAGCACCTGCTGTATCTTTCTTTCACCGTCAACAACGCTGCAGCATCTTCCCCGTGATACAATTTTCTCTGAGCTCACTTTGAGAATTAAGGAAGGTGATTAACAGTCATAGCTAAGAAAGACGCACGGGTGGATCAGATCCCCGCTCGCGAACGCCATTCTTTTGATGTTGTTGTTTTGGTATACTGCACCTCCCCGTCATTTGAATATCACAAGCAGAGGGGGGCCCGTGCCCGGCCACTCGCTGCGCCTTTGTTGCCGTGATTAAAGCAGGTGTCGCGTAGGGTTGTGTTTGTTAATGACAGTTTGCATTTAAATAGCTGTCACTCGTCTGTCAAAGGAGGGAAGCGTTTGCTTCCGAGCCTCCGAAGAACTCCGAATGCATCTCTTTTACATAAGCTTAACCCAGCTTTGCAAATGAGCCGAAGAAGTTTGTTGTTTCTGTTTTGTTTGCGGGAATTTTTTTTTTTTTTTTTTTCAAAGAGCTGTGAGGAGTTTGAGCTTTGAACGGGTTGAATATCAATGCAACCTTGTTCATGTTTTTGTTTCGTAAGGTGGGGGTAACATAAGGCTGTGGAACTCCCCCCCCCCCCCCCCCCCCCCTCTGATTGCAGTACTCTCTCACGTCACCTGTAGCGTTCCACATAATGTTCGTGGGAGAAGTCCAGCAAGGTTTCGTACAACAACAGATCTCAACTAGTTAAGTTTGTCATTAGATGTTATAAAGCAAATGAAACCCCAGTCCAGTTTCAGCGCTGCATTCTTCACATTCATATCTGTGGCCGAAAGGAATCTTTGTCTCAACTCTGTGACTCAGATGAAGCAATCAGGTTCAACCGCTACTCCTATTCCTGAGGCGTTGGACTACGGAGTCGTTTTGTGCTTTTTCTCCAAACTTCAAAAAGGGAACTCAGCGCAGTTGCTTTGATAGGCCAAGCTGCTTGAAGTCCCAGGCAACAAGCTTTTCCCCCACAGCACACAAGCCCTTTTCTTGGCCCTTACTGCCTATAAAGAAGTTGGTGGAAAAATAAATAGGGGAGGCAGAGTTGCCTTCAGTGGGTAATTAGCTACGATCACACTGTTTGTGACCATCAGTGGCGTTTTCTCCTAATTACTGTTCGCATAATAAACCGCCAAGGGTGTGAGGAGTAACCTGTGTTGATTAACATTAGCATTTTGGAAGTGGCTTTGTTTTTTTTTTGTTGTTGTTTTTCCTTTTTTTTTCTTTTTTTTTCTTTTTGTAACTGGGCCAAACACTTTCAGAAATGAGGAGAGGCAACCAGTCATCTAAGCTAGATTGGCTAGCAACTGCTCGCTACAAAACATCAGCGCGAATTGTTAGTCATTCCCCTGGAGTTTTTTTTTTTTTTAATTTTATATTTCTCAAGGTAAAAAGGCTGTGTTCTGTTTTCTTGCTTTTTCCAATTACTGTTTTATTTGTACTTTTACACGTGATGCTAGCTCTAATTCCTTTTTATCATCTGTAAACAGGCTGGATTGCTCATTATGCCAGCCAATCGATCCGACACTTCCTAGGAGGGTGCAGATTAGCGGTCAACTTTTAGCACCAAGATCAATAATCATCTCCCTAATTGGGTATTACCAGCAGGGAGTGTCCACACCAGCCACACAAACAAATGAAGAAAAGCCCAGAAGAATCCTGTCAAGGTTTCTAAGGCAAAGGCTGTTATGAGCCAGACCAGCCAATTATTTGGTGCTTTATGTAATCACAATGTTGTGTGTCCTGGAGAACAGTCTGTGCCTTCAGTAATGCAAACATATGATATCACACACACACACACACATACACAAACACAGAGCTACACAGATAATTTCAATATGATGTGTACTGATCTGTTGACAACATAAATGTCATTTTAATCTTTTCCCTCCAAGAACGAACCCTACATCAATGCCCCAATCCATTCATCAGTTCATCAATTCATTTGAATCTTTATCCCCTCGTGGAACAAACTCTACATCAATTCACAATTTCATGACTAAAAAGTAAATTCAAGTCAACCTTCACGCTCAGCAACCACAGTTAGGCTCAGGATCACTTACAAAAGGAGAAAGGACGGGCGAGTTTCATTGTATCAGTAGGGAGAAAAAAAATATATAAAACACGCACAAAAAAAAAAGAAAGAAAGGAAAAAAAAAAAACGAAGAAACTTCCATGAACAGTGGGTTTGGCCTGTAATTTTGTTACAGAAACAAAAGCACCAAGTCGAGGCACTGGAATGTGAATTATCAGCTCCTAAGCCAACGTGAACAGGAACCATCTGTCGCAAAACTACTCTCTCTCCTCTGATGCATAGAAAATGTCTGAGGTTCTTCAGCAATCCAAACCATGTGGATCTTCTAAGATATGCCATCAATTCAATCATAGACTTACCGGATGAGCTAGCGGGCTGAATCGAACAGAGAGCAATGAAATGTTCTGTTCTAAAATGCTGAAAAGCCTGGTTCTTACAAAGACGGACATGGTTCTTGCACCTGTTTTAGTCCCTCTTGAACATTGAGTCAGCAAAATCACAAACACAGCTGAGGATACTCATCTGTTATAACTTTACTTAAATGTGCAGTCATGGGTGTTTTTGCATAGTTGCTAGTTTCTAGAACATTCTGGTCATTCAGTTTCCACTTTCTCGCAAAGAGGAGGCTATATTTGGTAAGTTCTCCCTCTCTCTGTTTGCAGTGATTGGAGTAGATAGGGAGGTGTCGGTCTCATTAATTTTTAGCCATCTCTGTACACACACCTGGGGCACTCGTAAACCCCGCCTGTGAGACCTTGCAGTTGATTAGTCTCCAAGGTGCACCAGACAAGCTCCATAAAGAAACACAGGAGGGGTTCTTAATTCAAAGAGAGATCTCCCTTAGCCTAATCAGCCAATGGTGAAAGCAAATGCTGGAAGGAGTATTCGCGAAGGGAGGGGAGAGGAGCGTGAGTGTGTTTTTACTACTGTGTTTCCGAAGAGGTCGGGACACCGTAAATGTTAATCAGGCTAAATACCTGGAGATGAATTACGAGCTGTTTGTTCGATATCCGTACGGCTCAGCTCGGCGTTGTTACGGAGCAGTGCAGGTTATGTCGTATATCTGTTCACATACCCTTGCCATACAGCTTTTAAAACGCTATGAATGAGGACAATGAACTTGCGCTTAATTTTACCAAGTACTAAAACAAGTGAAAAAAGATCTCGGGCCTGCTTGGGAAAACGAAGGCGGCGTTTAGGGAGCCGGTTTCGCAGCATGCGAGTCGCAAAATCGGTAATTAGAATTTATCAGGCTTGCTCAGTTCCCAGGCAACGGCACTAGGACACAAACTAAGATTAGTGCTGCAGTGAAGCCTTCTTCCCCTCCTGTCGGATCTGATGCGAGGTCTTGGCAGGGCCCTCTCCTACACTCTGACACCCATACTGCCACCACAGCTGCCTTCCAGAGCCCTACCTGCTGTTGCTTCAAGAGGAAAACAGCATGACTTACACACAATTACACACACAAAGTGTGTGTGTGTGTGTGTGTGTGTGTTTGACTGTCACAGTGCACATTCTTATAAATATCATAGTATAATAATCTGATCACCGTGCCCTGCACAGAATGATCATATTTGTGTCACAAACGCGCGCGCACACACACACACACACACACACACACACACACAGACACACACATGCACACACACATGCACACACACATGTTTTGTGTGCCTTACCCGAAAGCATGTTACACAAATTTAAATGTTTCAAAAATGAACTCTGTTTGTTATTTTTAAATTTGTGTTATTTATTCACAAAACATTACCATGACTACCTTGTTGCTATGTAAACTAATCTCAAACGCATTATCAATCTTCATTTTACCCCTTTCAAAAAAAAAAGAAAAAAAAAAAAAAAGGGCGGCTGGGAAGCTGAAAAAGGGTCTGGCCAAAGGGCACCAGGCCAACTTTCTTCTAAACTTTGGCACCATGGTTGGCTGGTTTTCTGTCCTACATAGAAAAAAAAAGTGCCTAAGCCAGTGGAGGCTGTCCTTTGGACTTTTAATTGACATTTTGCAAAGGTCTCCTTGCTGAAGTATTTCTCCTTGTTCCGTTATGGTTGCTGTCCTTTTTTATTATAAAATGGAAACTAGCCGTTTCAAACTTATCACGTTGTTGTTGTTGTTTTTTTTGTTGTTGTTTTTTTTTATCCCCCAGGGGGCACGAACAATGAAAACAATGTCTCCAAACGAGTGAGCGCACGAAAACTCTCCCCCTTACGGTCTCTTCCCTCATCCAAAGCAATCAGGGTCTTTTTATAGAGCGTGTTAGGAGTTGTTTTTGGTCGAACCTCGAGCGTGAAGCGTCGCTAACATAAATTCCTAACGAGGCTACAGAAGCCATATTCTGAGCAAACCCCGGCCTGTTGCTTCACTACCTCTGCCGCAGAAAATGAGTGAAACTTCTCGGCGATGTGACACTGAAGGGCTCCCTGCTAGGTCTCCAAGGAGCTGACGCAGCCGCGGTCTGCCAGTAGATCGCAGTAAGGCATGCTGACAGATGGGTGGACTCCCATGTTTTATTGTCACTGTTGGTCTGTCTGCTTTTTTTTTTTTCTCTCTCTCAAGATGTTCTCTACAAAAAAAAAAGAATGAATAAATATGACAGAAAAATGACAGATTTCACGTATAAGGCCAACGCTGAATCCTGACCGTTTATGTCGTTTTTTAAGCGCGTTTTCATTTTGAAATGGACATTGCTACTGAAAGGCATTTTCATTCATTTCTTTTGTTGCAATGCGTTCATTTGAAAGAAATGGATTGAAAACCTTATTTGATGTCACTATTTTGTGTTTGTTAGTTGCCTGTTAGTTGCTTAAATGTTTCTGTTGTTATTAAAAGGATTGTTCAGTTTTAAAGACAAGCTTCAAGATTCAGTATGCTGTGGCCATTTCACCTGTTCATGTAAAAAAAATCTATATGCAGGATTTTCATTATTTTCTACCTCAAAAAGCGTTATAAATATTGAATATGCCCAGACACTGTGAAGTGTTAGCAGATTTTTATGTAGGGTTTTTATCTATTGATTGCAGCCTGTGGATTGTCTGTGCGTATGGAAGATACACACAGAGAGAGAGAGAGAGGGGGAGAGAGAAAGAGAGAGTTAAGTCCAAGGTGAGCAGTCTTGTATCCTGAAAACTCTTTGCCTCTGATACATGTTGTGAGAAAAAGCAGCAGAACCAACTAATAAAGAGCAGTTTGGATGGATGGATAGATAGATAGATAGATAGATAGATAGATAGATAGATAGATAGATAGATAGATAGATAGATACATAGATAGATAGATAGATAGATAGATAGATAATGTTTATTAGATAATGTTTAATATATATTATTTCAAAGGGATATGGTGGGATACTGAAGTCTGAGTGACAAAGCATTCCACAGCAAAATACTGATTACAAATATCACTTCAAAGTCAGTTTTCAATGTAACTTATTGTCATCGATCATTTTAGCAGTTCTCCCTAGTCCCACTAGTTTCGACCTCTACTGTAATTGCTCTCATTGTGCACATACATAAGTGTTCATGGTCTTTTCTCCACAATGTATGCTGCTTACAAATGAATAGCTTATGATATTTGAGGCTGCTGACAGAAGTCTAAATACTTTTCTTTTTTATGTCAAGTCTTTCACTTTATGTGAAAACATACCATAGAAAACCAGTTCATAGGCACATGAATTTCATGTTTTATCCCTTTTAACTGATTACTGAACATACAATTTAAATGAAAATAATATTTAAAAAAAAGCAGTAAATGTGTACGCAAAATGCAAGTAAATTAGTTATTCTGAACATTATTTCACATTTGGAGTGAGTGTTGCTTCATTGTTCTTTCTCACCTGTCTGTCTATAATAATAAACATTTAAGTTCTATATGGTACCAAACCCATGCTGATTTAATAGTCTGTAATACATTATGTATAACCCCTTAAAAAGAAACCCCTTAAAAAGAACCCTGCACAGTTACCCTGCACACCCCCCCCCCCCCCACACACACACACACACACACACACTCACACTCACACGCACACACCCCACCCCTCTCAGCACACATAAATCAATATTATAGCAAGGAAAACCTTGTAATCTCATATTCACCATATATATCCACAGAAAGAGCACTCTACACTTGTGGACTTGATAAGAGAAATAAACTCCCACTTTGACATCCGGGCCAGTGTATGATACTGTGCAGGTACTTATTTAGCTGAGTGAACCAAGACTGGCAGGTAGTCTCAGTCTTTGGCCAGGATGTGTTCAGTGCTGTGTAAGAGACAGGGCCTGTGGGGTAGCCCCTCCTTTTCTTCTCTGGGCCCATGACTGATGGCTCCACTCATGAGTGGCTTGCTCAAAGGGAAGTGACATCACAAGCCCCAGGCCACACAGTCACCCGCATAGAGCTGATTTGACAGGCGGTCGTGGAACATCAGACGATGACTGACTGAACGCTGGGAAGACTGACAGCGGGGATCTCAACAACACACATGTTCAGATGGCCTCTGCTCTTTTTCTGTGTTTTTTGTTTTTTTTTCTCATGTGTTCAGTGGTACATCTACCATACGTTACAGTTACTACTTAATTTGCGACAAGGTAACTCAGAGGTTGGGTGAAAGCTATTATTGCGCATCAAATGTCGCTTTGTGTTTCTACTGTTTGTTCCAAAAGAAATATATAAATATGGAAATCTGCGTCGCTCTGCTTTATGAGTGCAGAGTTATAAAAGATTTGCTGTTGATACAATTCAAAGGCACCGCACGTAATTCCTATAAAAATGAAAAGGATGACTTTGTGTTGTCTGTCACTTCACAGACAATGTTCAAATGTTTACAGTATTCTAGTCTGCGCAGAGAGACAAAGGCGGCTTATGTTTTGTTACACCATCTATTTATAGTGCTTATAGTGGATCGCGGGTTTTTTTACCCTTAGAAGGGTTGTTTTTTTTTTTTTTTTTTCACTCTGTTGTCAGCTAAACAGACCAGACAGCTTTGCCTGCTAATTGCAAAACACCTACACCAACCCTGGTGAGGATATTGATTGCTCATCTCAACATTTCAAACAACTTGAATGACATATTGAAATCAATGGAAGAAGGGCTGTGAATTAGACTCACAACTCCTGAATCCTGGTTCTACATACATCCTGCACAACACAACAGCCTGATTCTAATTCTCAAACTTGCCCTTATGTAGCCAAAGCTGTCTTACGATGAACTTCTACAACCTTTTTCGAATGACTTAGACATGAACCTCCGTGAGGTCTCTGTAAAATCTCATGGATTAAGACTAATTCCCGATGTTGTAGGGCAATCTAACGTTATTAGGAGACCATTTGTGAATGCATTTCCACTGAAAATTAGACAAGTGTTCCTCGAATGCTGTTGAGTTGCTGATGCACCAGGCTGTTTGTTTAATCAGCAGTGACCTCTCACTATTCAGCCCTGAGTCTTCAACCTTATTTATAAATTTATGTATTTTCAAGAAGAGACAAAAAAAAAAAGCTAATATTTGTTCACAGAAGCAGTAAGAAAAGATTTACAAAGGAGAGATTCGCACATACCTGGGCTTGAGCAAACCCTGCAAATACTCTGCATTAATGAACTTTTCATCAAAATGAGCACAAGGGTTTTGTTTTTTTTGTTGTTGTTGTTGTTTTTTAATTATTTTTAGAAATGACTATAAGGTTGGCTGAGGCTGTTTTTAAAAATGCTGGAGAAAGAAGCCTGTACCTCTTGGAAGTATTGTAATGTTTTTCAACCAAATAAATTTTTCTCTTTGTCTCGTCTCCAGGCCTCTCCTTCGAAATGACTCACAAAACTTAAGTGTACAGTTGTACGTTTCCCGTTGGAGAGGTTGTCTTAAATGTCTTCGTTCAAAAGAAACTGTTATGCGTTTTTTTCAAATGGAGAGCTGTTTATGCAACGGTTGTCGAAGCCAAACCTGTATCCACTAGCATAATGCTGTTGGGCGTTTTTAGAGAATGTAAGACCTTTTCAACTCCACTGTGGGGGAAATCTGCTATGAATCTAATGATTCATCCCAAACTATATATGGGTATGACATGATAGTTTCCGGAGATGTTCACACAGCTGCACTTAACAAAACGCGTGTTGCTTAACTGACACAATGACGTGGTGACAACATCGGTCCTCGTTCAAGATACAGGGAGTCGCCTATTATTTTGGTGCCAGTTTGCGGATGGTAGGCTAATCCGGTTCCACTTTCCAATTACACGCTTTTGTTATCTGAATTATAATCTGTTATCATCTGCAGTTAAATGCCATTGCACGACAGTAACAAGGAGATAAGGCTGGACATAATTTCACATCTTAAAATATCGATTAAAAAAATCAGTGAATATTCCTGTGTTTCAACATGTCCTGTAAAATGTCTACTTTTTAACTAAGCTTTTTAAAATATGCAAACTGAGATCATCTCAGCCACACCAACACGCAGGTGCGCAATACAAACCATTTTAATAAGAGCAATTACCATAATAGGTACCGTAACTTTACCACAACACAACCATAGTTATTCATGGAGCTCGACATGAAGCACCTGCCTCACCACCACAGGTGAACACAAACGAACATTTTCGTCGCGAATGCACAGAACAAATTTTAATGGAAGGAAGTATATCCCCCAGCATGCCTTTCTTCTTTCAGTTTCTCTATTACTTTAAAATAAGCAACCGACTGTTAAAAACAGCCAAGTACGGCCATAGTCTTCTCTGTTAATGGTTACACAGATATTATTAGAGGAGTCTCCATAAAAAAACGAAAATATTGGCGAATTATGATCCTCGGATGCTCAGATTCGTAGTGGACTGTATCATTTGTAACGCATTGCTGCTCTCTACTGGCAGCTGAGCGGTACGACTGTAATGTGAGCATAATCACCGACGGGATGAAACAGCAGTGGACAATGGCATGTACCCGTTTAAGGCACCAGTGCAAAAGCAAGTTACGCAACAGGACAAGGAAAAAAATCAGTGATTTCCTTCAAAAGAAAATTAATTATCGTCGCGGCAAGCTAGACTTTTTTTTTTGTCAAACAACCTGAAATAACCTGTAAGTCAAACCGTTGAATAAAAAAAAAAAATTAAAAAAGAGTGATTTGACCTGAATATTGAGCTAATACTAAAGGTCCTTTTGTGCCCAAAGCTCTTTTATTTTTCCGTAAAGTTCTGTTTTTTGTTTTGCCTTTTCCCCTTTTTTTTTTTTTCATTAATTGACGATGGAAACTGTTCAAAAAGGACTGGCTTGACAGCACAACTATTAAGGCAAAGCAGCTTTCTGAAATTTAATGAAATATGAAAATTTATTGATCGTAAATTGATTCATCCTCCAACTGTTCCTCCACACAGTCCAACAAAGATAGTACAGTTGAAGTACCAACGTTATCAGAACGATACACAAGCCAATTTATTTCACTCAGCCACTAAGTCGATTTTAAATTATTTTATCACCAGTGCGGCCACAATCTCTGACAAAGCCTCTGGCTTCATTCAATAATCACCCTCAGTTTAAAAATGATCAAGCGTTGTATGTTCTGCAGATTTGTCCCAGTGACTCCGGGCCAAAGTGCACTCATATTTTTACAGCTCATTCTGTAGTCAAACTATACATTTCACTTGTATGTTCTTCTCCCTCTTACTGAAGTGACCCAGAGTTTTTAACCTTATCACCTACTACACTGTGAAAGTGTAGAACATTTTTCAATATGTTATCGAAATATCATGGATGCTCATATTTTGAATTCAGTGCATTCTACTGAGACCTATTGATAACACTCTGGTCTATACAGTGGATGCGCTGGTTTATTTGTCTTCATCAAACGACATAATGTCGTTTGAAACGTGATTGTTCAAAAACAAACAAATAAAAATGAAGAAGTGCATCTTTTACCTTGTACAGCGTGACACATGAAACATGACTTGAGATCATTTAGATCAAACATGACTTTTTATTTGTGACTGAGATCTGGCTTAACGTTGGTGATCTCACCTCACTTGGGTGAATTCTGTCCTCCGCACTGCAGCTTCTTAAATTCCCCAAGGTGGTGGAGGTGGCTTAGCCACCATTTTCAAAAACTGTTTTAAATGCGGATTTATGCCCTTCGATGTCTACTCTACTTTTGAGGTGCAACTATTAAAGATTAATGTCACTACCCCTATCCTCTGTTTAGGTCACCTAAAACTAATAGTAAAACAGATCACCTAAAACTAATAGTAATTTTATTTAAGAGTTTTCATCAACAACAAACTGACTTTATTTGTCACACACACACGCTGAGCAGTGAAATGGAGCCTCTGCATTTAACCCATCCCAACACCAGTGAGCAGTGGGCAGCCTCTGTCGCCCAGGGACCAACTCCGGGTCTTTTTGCCAGTCCCTTGGTCAATGTCGATTACTAGCATGCATGTTTTTGTGGTGGAAACCCACGCATTCAAACTCCACGCAGAAAGGACCAGGGATTTGAACCCAAGACCTTCTTGCTATGAGGTGACAGTGGTAACCACTGAGCCATCGTGAGGCTCCTGAACTTTTATCATTTATGGCCTCTCGCTCTGCTAAACTATTGATTGTAGAGGATCTTAATATTCATATTTGTTGCCCATCAAAACCTATGGTCAATGAGTTTTTATGCCTTGTGGATTCTTTTAATCTCATTCAATCAGTGTCGGGTCAAACACATCAGAAGGGTCACATGCTAGACCTCATCTGGTTTCTCTATCTCCAGCACTGAAATTGTTGATAAGGGGTGTCTCTGACCATCTTATGGTTGGGTTCAAATCCACATTGTCTTGTCCCCTTCCCAGCCCCCGCTCCCTCGTCCGATCTGTAAACTCAGCCACAGCCACGCGTTTCTCCAACACATTCATGCTCACTCGCTTACCTCGTATTTCAGATGCCCTTCCCTCTGGCACCGACACTGAGGAGCTAGTTACTCTATTCATCTTATCCTGCTCTAACACTCTGGACCGTGTAGTAGCTCCTTCAGAACCTAAAAACACCCAAGGCTAACACAGTCAGCACCCCTTGGCTTAATGACTCCATCCGTGCTCTTAGACGAGCTTGTAGGAGGGCAGAGCGCAAATTGGAAAAAAAGACAAACTCCAGGTCTCGTACGACATGTTAAAAGATTGTTTAGAGCTTTACCAAAGCACTGTTAAGTCAGCTAAAGCACGATCTTATGCTGAACTAATTAATAAAAGTGCCCACCGACCTAAAATACTGTTCAACACAATTAACTCCATCTTAAATCCTGCTGCTGTTGCTGCTGCTGTTGCTACCTCTGCTTCCACTACTAAAACCTGTGAGGACTTTCTGAATTTCTTCATCTACAAAACTGACAACACAAGATCTCTCATCTCACCTCCGGACATTGATCCCTCAGAGACACATCATACGGTCGGCCGCCTCCAGCAGTTTCAACCTGTGTCGTCCTCCCAGCTATCTGAGGTGGCCTCACACGTGAATCCCACCTATTGTCCCTTAAACATTATACCGTCACGCCTCTTCAGGGAAGTTTTTGCCACAGTTTGCCCCCTTATCTTGGCTATAATTAATAGTTCCTTAATAAAGAGAGTCGTCCCTCTCAGTTTTAAGCATGCAATTGTGCAGTCCTTACTCAAGAAACCTAGCTTAGAGCCCACTGACCATAAAAACTACAGGCCCATCTCCAAGCAACCATTTATTTCTGATATTATGGAAAAAGCTGTCTTTTCTCAGGTCTCCTCCTGCTTGAGTTCATTCAACATCTTTGACAAATTCCAGTCTGGTTTTAGAGCTCTGTATTGTGCGGAATCAGAAGTCATTATATTTGGTCCTCCTAGCTCTGTCACTAGCCTAAGCAATGCGCTTGGTCCCCTGTCTGCAAATTTGCACAATCTGGACTACTGTAATTCCATATATATGGGGTTGACCCATTCCAGCCTTTCTCAGCGACAAATGGTTCAAAACGCAGCTGCTAGACTTTTAAGTGGAACTAAGAAAAGACAACCCATCACTCCTGTCCTGGCTCACTTGCATTGGTTCCCGGCGAAATACAGAATTGATTTTAAAATTGTACCATTTGTTTTTAAAGCCCTGAATGGATTAGCTCCACAATACATTGCTGATCCCATATTCTGCCCCCAGATCACTCAGGTCATCCTCTCCCCTCAGTCCCCCACTCACACCTCAAAACCAAAACTAAAGCTCCAGGATAGTCTCCCGTCCCGCATCAAGTTCTGATCTACTATTGACAATGTTAAATCAAACTTAAGACTCACCTTTCTTCTCTTGCTTTTAACTCAGTCTGAGGTTGCCCCAATGTTTTTTGGGGTTTTTTTTGTTAAGTCCACCTTTAATTTATTTTTAATGTCCTCCTGCTGTGTTCCATTCTATTGTGAGTTTTATTCACTTTTTTCTTTCATTTCTTATTTTACTACTTTGATTTTGATTTTATCGTTTTATTCGTTCTGTGTATTTTTCATTTTCGTTCTGCCTTTTATGTATAATTCCTTTCGCTCATCTGTTTTTATCTCGGTTTTACGCCTCGGTTAATAAAGTTTTTGTTTTCTATCCGGTATTTCTTTTCTGTTCTTGTGCTTTCATTGTTCTTATGTGTTTTCTCTTCGTCCTGCTTTTCCTCATGCCCTTTGTTCCTTTTGTTCATGTAACCTTGTATTGATAATCCATCT